>NC_080042.1:82158646-82459271 GCF_012489685.1 Lotus japonicus | reverse complement strand
CTTGTTACAAGTCTCAATAGCAGATTTTGAAAAGAAATTTCACATGATCCAAATTTCAGGTAGTTTTCATGCATTTTCACAAGTCAATCCCTTAAATTCCAAATTCATCACTTTCATTGCTTCCAAAACCTTTAAACTCACTCAATATATCTATCAAAACTTGTGAAGCACCTTAAAGCACAAATTTAATCAAAGCTTCACAAAATCACAGTATCACTTACTAAAACACATAAAAACACAAGTATAATAAAAGCAATAAAAACACTGGGTTGCCTCCCAGGAAGCGCTTGTTTAACGTTATTAGCTTGACGCTTGCACAATCAAGGTGACCATAAACAAGGGTTATAATATAACCCCTTCCGCTTCTTAGGCCGTTTGACTTGGATTTCATCTAATTTCCTATCAAAAGCTTTCCAAGCCAGCAAAAGTTCTTTATTTCTCTTCAATTTCTCAACCCAAACCAATTCACCTACACTCAACTCACATGCCAAGCTATTTACATGCATATGAATGAATGCGAATTTACAATTCTTTGAAGAATTGGATTCAGTCAGCTCATCAAATCTATCACCAAATACAACGTCTATAGGCTCAACATTAAGAATTTCATCATTGTGTTGGTGATGTGATATACTATCAAATTCTTCAAAGCTTACCTCATCCTCTTCACGTTTTACCGTTGGAGGACTTGAAGAAATCGGTAAGTGGTGAAGGGTTGGATCATTTTCTTCTTTTTTTGATTTTTTCTCTTCTTCCTCACTTTCTTCCACTTCCCCTTGTGGTTCAACCACATCTCTTCCATGTTCAGCTACCATGGTAGCTAGCTTTCCAATTTGATCCTCCAAGTTTTTGATCGAAGCCTCGGTATTCCTTTGATTAATCATTGACAATTGCATGAATTGCACTAAGGTATTCTCAAGCTTGGAAATCCTATCCTCTTTAGAGGGATAGAATGACTGAGATGGTTGATCCATTTAGAGAAGTTGGTGATTTAGAAGCTTCTTGTTGATTCTCCTCTTGAGCTAGATAACTAACACAAGAGATTAGTAACAACAAGGAAAGTAAACAGAAAACAAAAATTGTACACTATATTCACAAACATTCAAGAATGAAAACTACTGCAATGCAATAAGTATTGAGACACCTCCCCGGCAACGGCGCCAATTTGTTGAAAGATTTTTTACCACTCTACGTTTGAATCTCTCAAGACTCAATTGTAGTATAGTAAAGGGTTTTGTCGTATCCACAGGGAGGTGTAATACTTATGCCGTTCAATAGTTATCAAGCTTAAATGATGGTTGCACAATAGTTTGATTTTTGTTTAAAAACATAAAAGTAAATGAAAACAAGTAAAATAACGGAGAAACAACAGGTATGAGGAATTGTTGGGATGAGATTTCATTGAATGACCTCTGTGCCTTCTAGTGATTCAAATACAACCAAGTCTATGCTTATGACTCATCTACACCAGTTCAACCCTACATCATCGATGTCTCGCATGAGTGGATAACAATAACTATCTAATCCTAAACATTGATGTCTCACATGATTAGGAAAGATAGTTATCATGAAGTTTAGGTGTTTAAGTGACTAACAAACCTAACTCTATGTCTAGCAATTAGGATTATTAGGTGATTAACACTAGTTCGGACTCGAAACGTTGTAGCTTTCGCTCACAAGTCGAATCAAACAAAATACCCTAGGTGATCAATCTAAGATATAGCATGAAGATCAAGAGAAAATCACTAAATCAACAACTAAAAACATGCTTTATATTGAAAAGAATCACATAGAGAGCATAAGTATCATACAACTACATCAAATCCCAACAAAAGAGAGATTAACTATCCATTTTCATGGATAACTTTACAAATAGAGAAGAAGAATGAGAAGAACCGAAACCGTCGCGATGTCTCGCCGCCGAATCCGATGTCCAAGCCTCTTCTCTAGCCTCCTAAGCCTCTCTCCATATTTCTCTTGTGTTTCCCCTCTGTTTGGGTTCTGTTCTGATCAAGATCTCTATCAAAAATCTGAAAATGACATTTTTATAGTGTAAAACGCAGTACAGGGCGCTGAGCGGCCTATTTTGGGCGCTGGGCGGCCAGATTCCTTCAAGGTTGGGTTTCTGGAACCGCCATGGGCGCTGGGCAACCTCTGTAACCCGCTGAGCGCCCAGCACATCTTCAAACTCCATTTTTCATGCCAAAACATGCATCTTTTCCCGATCCAACCGTTCAAGTTGAAGTCCCATGTGTTATAAACCACATATCTAAGTTTTAGCTCGATCCAATGGTTAACGAATGTGGGATTCCAATTTTGCTCTGACCGCTTTTAACTTTCTGCATCAAAAAGTTGGGATTAGAATTAAAATCATTATAAAACCTATCATAAACCTAAATAATAACTAAACTAATAAATTTAGGATTAAAATGATATAAATTGAAGCACACAAGTTAAATAAGTGCCTAAAATGATATTCAAATATACGTAAAAATGACACTTATCACCTCTCCCTCGGTCACCAAATATGTCTGTCACCCCCCTATGTGTCGTCGCCCCATTGTTAGATACAACTACCGCGCGACGCCCCACTTCCACATGTTGCCACCACATCCACGACCTTCCGGTGAATTTGTTGGTATTCTGATATGATTTCTTTTTTATTAGCCATCTGATTTATAACTTTTATTTCGCTTAATAGATTTTGAATGTTGATTTGAAGTTTTAGTTTGTTATGTTGTGTTTGTTTGTGATAACGAAACCGAATGAAATATGTTATGTGTTGGTTTGCCAAAGTGGAATAGAGGAGATCATAGCTACCGTGGTATGTTGATTTATTTTTGAGTTTTAATGTACTTAACAGATTTTGAATGTTGATTCGTATGAGTTTCATTTTGTTAGATTGTGTCTTTATGTTATGAATTGGTTTGTCAAAATGGAGCGAATGATACAACCTTGTCGTTGGACAACAACACAATGAGTGATTGTAAAAATATACTCGCTATAAACAAAAAGAAACGACACACAATATATTGAAAGAGATAGATCTTCTTAATATGCAGTAATAGGAAAAAGTCTCATCAAAATAGTCTCAATTATATTTGGATAGGACACAAACCTTGAAAACTATATGCAGATCGCGTTTTTCCATAAACCGTTGAGAATTTAATTATTAGTTGTAATCTCACATTGGTTAAGAATGAATGAGATGAAGACTTTATAGAAGATGTGGCTCATAAACTAAATGTCTTAAGGTTTTGAGTAAATATATTGTATCGGTTTCTCTTGGTATTTTAATTTGTTTCCTTGGCCCACAGCTCCTCAGGTCTCCCCAATAAGTGATATTAAAGTGGATGGTTGGTGTACCATGGAGACGACTCTTTGTGTCGAAAGTCTTTTTAGCGGTAGGGCTAGGCAGTGTGTTTCGTTGGCACGAAGAAGCGAACAACGATGCAAGTGTGGATAGCTTCCGCTGAGGTGAAACATGGTAATATGGTGGTAACTTGCATTTGAGGAGGAGAATGTTGAAAATTCAAGTGTGAGTTTAAAATCTCATATTAATTAAAAATGTGTGAGGTGAAGACCGACTAAACTCAATTCCTTGAAATTTTAAGTAAAATTATAGTGTCAGTTCTCTTAGCCGTCTTCAATATTACACTCTTTGAACTCCCCATCTCCCCCACAAAATCCGTCTAAAGCGACTTTTCCTATTAAAATTGGAGTTGTGAGATTGGAGTAATGTTACTCACACACCTCTCTTTTGAGGTGTGTGAGGTGGAATGATGAGAGAGATAGGAAGAAAAGAAAAAGTAAGGGAGAGAAAGTATGAGATGTGATAGATGGTAAGAGGAGAGAGATAGAAACAAAAAGAGGTGGAAATGAAGTGTTTTAAAAATGAGGTGTGTATATATCATTACTCGTGAGATTGTATGCTTAGTTGGGTTTACATCTATAGCTACTTTTAATTTCCAATACCAAATCAATGAGGTGTACGGTGTACCAAATCTGTGGGTATCTGTGTTCAACTTGGCTTCATTTGCCTTAAAATATTTTCAAAGAGGTTGAACAAAACCAGGTCAAACCTTACTTTCTGATCATGCTAGATTTGCGTCTTGTAGATTAAAAAATGAAGCTAGCCACCGTTGTGATTCAATTTGTGTGCTGCTATGCTATGTATGCTAGTAGTATCCTAGGACATCATTAGTAGTGTTGTTGGGAAGTAAAAAACCTTTTTCCACTTTCTTTGGTTACCCAATCGCATGCCTGAAACACTGAACATGCAATTAGATTTCGTTGTTATATGTCCTTTATCTTTTTGCCTTATAGTGTTGTCACGCAATATTTATATACTCTGATGACTCAGACTTTTTTTTTTTGGTGACAAATGGAAAATGATGACTCAGACTTTATGCTTAGTACCAAGTGGTGTGTAATGTGAAACAAATGATTAATTTCTCCATGTATGTATGTGCGTGATGAAATACTCTTCACTCTATTTATCATTATAAAAAAAATGCTCTGTTTATGCAATTTCCTTTTTATAATTTTTTTTTTCAGGAAATTTCATTTTTATAAATTAAAGCAACTAGGTTCTGTAGGCCACCTGACCTCGTTAACGGCTAAACCTAGGTTTCCCCAAATAAACTTTACCAGAATGAATGCGTCAGAATTTATCAATAAAGTAAAAAAAAAAAAAGGCGTCAGATTCTTCCAAGAGTTTAATTCTAGATTTCTATTTTCTAGGTTAGAATGATGTTTCGGCGCATCAATGAAACATAATCAATTCCACTTATCACAAAAAATAGTTATTTTTGCTTTAATCATATTTAATTATAAGATTTTATAACATTGTCTGCCAAAATTAGTATTTTTCCAAAAATAAAAGTCATATATATCCAGGTTCAGATTTCAGAATAGTTGAGTCTTCAGCCGCCAGAGCTGGAAGTCCTACTATTGAGGGATTCCCTCTGGGTTGGGTAGTTTGTTTTGTTTTATTAATTTTCTGATGTATAAAAAAATATAAGTATAAGAGTTTAAAGGTTGTGCATTATCAGTACGTCTAATAATTGAATGTCACATATTCAAAAATAATTACATTTCTTTTTATTTTAATTAAATTAATTAAAAGCTTATTTTCGGATTTCATGTGACTTTTTTTCTCAGTTCACCCAACCCAGTAGACAAAAAAACAAGTTGGAATCAAAATGAATCGTCTAACCGATTTGTGTAGCTAACTTTTTCTTCATTTTTATTTAACTTTTTTTAAGTAGATGATATATAAGAGAAATAAAATGATTTTTTAATAAAATAAGTGTAACATGAGTCGGTTTTTTATTAATCAAACATATTTTTACACATTTTGTTGTGTTATATTGACATTTATTTTTTTACCCTCACAAAGTGGAGTCTCAAAATATTGGGTAAAAACTTCTTTTTCTTCTGTAAAAAAAAAAAAACACTGATAATCTCCAAATGTATTATATTTCTATTATTTATCAGTGGGTTGAATAATTTATAATTTTATTTTTTGCTTCATTTGATCATCTTAAAGTTGATACTCCAACATAGGTAAAGCATGTTGTGACAGTAAGTGTTTATAAAAAGGAGGAAAAGATTCTCCGCTAAATCATTTCTTTTCATAATTTTTTTATCTCCACATGATTCCTAGATGTAGCTAGTGGCCTGTTTTACTTTCTAACTGTCTGCTTGTTTTATCATTGTTATTTCCCATGTGTCAAAACTCAGGAATCATCATCAATTTCTTCATTTTCACTACTGATAATCGACAGTGACATCTTCACTCCACAATGCAAAACTTCCATTTCTATTTGATAGAATGCTAATGAAAACCAGACACGGGCACACAGCAAAGATTGAGAGAATCTAAAACGATATACAATTGTTCCCATATAGAGCTTGACAGCATGAAGAGCATAAAAATTCTCTCTTAAGAAAAATAATGAAATCATAACTTGTGATATGCTTTGACAATTTTCAACTTAGTGACATATCATTGCTACTAGTTAGTGGTTGATTACGGTCCACCGCAAAACACAGAAACAGACAAAGAAAAACAAGCAGGGACAAGTTTAATTAGGATGAGGTCAACTTTGGGTTCATTTAACCTGCAAAGAATCTACAATAGCAGATGAAAATGAGATTATTTAGATTTGAACAACTTTGTACAAAGAAATCTTTATGTATGTTTGATTAACCCGTCAACTTGTATTTTTAACAATTGAATAACAATTAACTTTTTACTTTTAATCAATACATAAATTAAATTTGAAGTATATTCTATTAGCAGATTAAGAGATGCTTGGTTTACATTTTTGAAGATTAAGATCTTATGTATTCAAACGGTGTTCCATTCCATATCCTATACCAATAGAGTTATGACATATTAATGAAAAAAGATATGGAAATGATAGTTAATTATAACCTTCCTTGAGCGATTTTTAAATAACACAACACAATTTTATTAGTGAAATAGAAAATGAGAGACTAAAGTAAATAGAGATTTTGATCCGATATGATTTTAGGTAGTTAGACATGTTTCCTAATTTTTCCATTTAAACAAGCGTTTAAAATCAAATCAGTTCTACTTGTAGCAATATTTTCTAATTAACTTGACATGTTAGGACTTAGGGGTGCTCATTGTTGCTGGTTGCTATATTACCCTTTTGCTGTGCTGCAAGATGTTTAACCTGCTTTACCACTGCTTGGGTAATTTCCTGCAGCCTTAACTTGTGTTAAATTTTCAAGTGATTTTATTTTGTCATATCCAACCAGACATATATTATTTTAAAAATATCACACTCAAGTCTCAAATATAAATTTACTTTTTTTTAACATCTATTCTTTTTCAATTATATAATAATCTAAACCAAGTGGACTTAAAGAAGTTTGCTCTGTTTTGAGGAATAATTATGCTTTGTGGAAAGATGAATATAATAAACAATTCAGCTAATTTCATCTGTTAAGAGGGTACAAACGGGGTGCTACTTTGTCTTGTTGTAATGATGAGTGATCTTATTCTTCACAACCATTGCTGCAGAAGTAAAAGGGGCATTAGTTTAGAGCATTGTACATGTAAACTGGTCAAATAAATAAATATTCTTTATGTTTTTCATCGTACTGAGTGGTTGATGAGATTGCATTTGTGGTCTAGGTATCTGATTAGTGATTTCTAGGTGCTCAACTTGACTTTATAGAAGAAAAAGAAAAGTTTGAAGGTGGGGGCAAGAATTTGGATTATGATGTAAAGATCTGAGCAAAGAAAATGGATTGTTTTATTGCAGTGGTGTAATTTGAAAATTAAATTGGCAATCTAGTGCAACTTCAAAAAATCTACCAAAATATCGTAGTCTATGTTATTTCTCTGATATCTATGACACTAATGAGTTGACTAGCTAGTGGCAACACACAACATCTGGTTGTGGATTACCTAGTATCAAGGCAATAACCCCAACCACATAGGCTTTCAGCTCAAGATTTGAATTTGCTAAAAGTAAGAAGCTATAATTAGCACTTAGCTACTAATTGGGATCCATGGGTGGAGCAGGTGACTTACAATCCGAATATCAGATACCATCAGCCAAATGTAGAATTCCTTTGTATTAGCAGAATACCTTTCCTGAAATATGCAATCCCCAAGCCAAGGAAAATACTTGAAAATGCCTAGGATTTTAAGTTTAAACATGTTATGAAGCTCACTCAAAACGTCGGTGATTTCTGCAGAATTTGGACTGGAAATCATAATTTCATTCATAAGTCTACAAATGATGAAACACAATTTCAGATGAACATAGAATAATTAGACTTGGATTGAATGAATCCAATGCTAAGTTTTTTTTAATAAGCAATGAGAATAATATTGAAATGAAGTACAAGGGGTACTTCAACCCAATACAAGTAGGAATCCAATGCTAAGTAATGAAGTACTGATTAATTTTGATATTAAATTACCACTTCACAAATTTATTGCTAGATGAATCAAGTACTAATAGGGAGAGGTAGTGGAATCTTAAGAAAACATACTGTAGTAATTAAATTGGAGTTAGTGAGAAATAAATGCGCAAAGGTAAATATAAACATTAAAGTGTGGAACAAGCTCTAGGACACTGAAGTCAAAAGAATAAGGATGCATTTGGGTAAATAAGTGAAAATTATAGGTAAGTATAAATTATAGGAAATCAATTAATTGAAATAAGCTGCAAATAAGTTATTGGTAAGTATAAATTATTATTCACAAGCTAATATTAACATCGTATGAAAATAAATTCAAAACCGTTTATGATTTATAAATAGACCATAAGATACTTCATTTGTTTCTTAATATATGTCACTTTAAGGTTGTGACACATGTATTAAAAAATAATATTTAGTATTATTTTTTTATTAAAATTATTATTATCTAACTTCTTTGTATATCTTTTATCTCTCTTATTAATTTTGTTTTATTAATTTTCCTACCACCATTAAGTTAAGGGTACAATTAAATAGGAATAAGCAAAAGATAAAAAAAAAATAGTAACCGTGATAGTTATATAGAATTGGAGAAGTATTTGCATAACTTCACCCAAATATTTGCAAAGTTCGCCCACACATGACTTATCTTGTAAAGAGTTCAACTCTCATTCAAAAATAAAGTATTAATTGAAGACTAAATTCATGAATTGAGCTTTGACCAAAAGAAAAAAGAAAAACAGGTATTAAGCATAGTAGTTTAAGAAGCGTCACAATTATTAAGTTCTAACCCAAGAATCTTAGCAAGTGGACTTCTAGTCGAACTCTAAGTGCCAATTTTCCAATGATGCAATTAAGCTGAAATTTAATTCTTTGGTGGCAATACAAGAAAACAGAATGGAGAAAGAAATGAAATAAGTAGTAATTTATTACTCATTCAGTCGAAGTTACTTACTCTGTTATAGACAACTTCATGACTGTTAGTAGGGGTGCACATGGCCGGGTCAACCCAATAAATCCATCCAACCCAATCCGATCCAATGGTAAAAATGCGGGTCGGATTGGGTTGGATGGATTTATTGGGTTGACCCGGCCATGTGCACCCCTACTAACTAAAAATGCGGGTTGGATTGGGCCAACGGGTCCACCGGATGAATTTTATTACGATCCAATCATCTTTGGATCGGATATCGGATTCCATAATAATCCATCAAACCCAACCCGAAATCCAATCATGTAATAATAATATATTATTTAATATATATTTTTAATAATTTTAATTTTTGCCTAACCTACTAATATGGTATGTAATTTATGGAGACTTGAATCCTATTATTTGAGTGATTTTTAGGAGACTTGGAGACTAATTTGTTTGAAATTACTTATCATATTTAAAAACTTGAAGTACTTGTTTAGTTGTGTGTTGTTGTATAGATGTGTGTAGATGGTAGTTATTAACTTATGATGTAATCACATCTTAGAGACTTGAAGTACTTGTTTTTTAATATTTTTCAATATTTCAGATTTATTTTATCTTAATATAGCGATCAAATTAATCCATCTAAACAAACCCGAAGATTATCGGATTGGGTTGGTTCGGATTCGTAGGTGAAAATTCACAAAATCCAACCCAACCCAACCCAAACAATTATGATCGGTTCGGGTCCTGATTAGCCTGAAAATCCATCCAACCCAACCCATGTGCAGCCTAACTGTTAGTTATTGACGGTTACAGTCACCATTAAGTCTTATTGACACGTATAGATAAGATTGGTGTAATGCATGCACCCATGTATATTCATGTAATAATAATACACAATAATCATTTTCGAGCCATCAAATTCAATAAAAGTTGCTGGGAAACTCAAAATGTGATTCTGTCATTCTGAAACTCCTACTATCAGTGAGTTCAGATTCACAATAAATCTCTCAAGATCACTTTTCCTTCCATTAAAGTTACTTCTAGTAGTTTCTCCCATAATCAGTTGATTCACGTCACCTCCTAACATGAAAATCTACTGGATTTCGAATGACATGCTAAGCCAACAGAGCTGATAGATTTGTCATGTCTATTCTTCTGTTTGAAACATAAGGGAAAATGCATTAAGCCATTAAGGTAAGGGGATAGTGTTGTACTTGAAATGGATTTTGGTAAATTTGTTTGCATGAGATCAGAGATTCTTGAGTACATCTTGAGCATACATTTGTGTATATGCCAACCAATTACTAATAAATCATTGCTTTAAAATATTAGATATTTATGTCATGCAAAGATTTAGAGTACAAAAAAATTAACATCGTTTAGCTAATGTACTTAACTCGTGTATAGAAGAGTTTATCATTCTATATGACAACCAAGGTTTACGGCTAGGACTCAAGAATGTGCATGAACTGGATTAGGTCCAAATCCAATTAACCTCATTCATGGCTTTGATTAAGTGCACTGTATATTCTTCCTAATATATACAGAATAAGAATACATATAAAGGATACCTACCCTTTTCTTATGCAGGTATATGTATCACTTTTAATCTAGCCTCACAGTTTAGACAGCAAAAAGAGGCCACCAGAAGAAAAAAGGATGGAAGCACAGAAGCATAGCAAATCCACTGGAGTGTTTATAGCAGCCTTCTTACTTCTGTCAAACAACCCAATCAGAAGCAGCATCACTATGACATGACCAATCTTGGTTTTCAGTTCATTCACAGAATTAATGTCCAGCCATTTCGGCCGTTCCTGAAAAGGGAAAAAAAAAAAGCAAAGAAGAACTGACATCAAAAGACAGTTTAGAAAGAAAACAAAGACTGAAAACATTCCTGAATCTTTTGGTTACCCGTCTATCTGTATTTTTCTTTTGTTCATAAATTAACTCTACATTCTGTGCATCTTTCCCTACATTTAGTTCAATTCAAGTTCTTATTTTCTTGTTTCTTTAAATGGTCTGAAGGTTGTGTTAAGCCTTCGGCAGCCAACGTAAAACATGTTGATATCTTTAATATGGCTAATGATCCATATAGCCGATCACATAGTGGGATAAGGCTTTGCTGTTGTTGAATGCAGAAATTATACAATGGCCAGTAGCAACATGTGGAACATAAATTCTTAGTGACTTAGATAACGTTGACCAAGAAATGGAATGTCCCGGAGCTAACCTTTAGAGTGAATAAGCCAAAGAGATTTGATCTGCCAGAAGGTTTTTTATCTGACAGAGAGCTTGCACTGTCAAGAGTACTGACAAAGAGCTCATAGAGACCCATTCCAAAGACCAGCATAACAGTTCCTAAAAGATAGACATCTAGATGAACAATGAAGTAGTTAGGTACAAAGAAGACAAGCGCAAAGAAAAGTAGAAAACATAATAAATCCTACGAGGAGAACGACAATACAAACACAAGAAGAAATAAAAGAATAAATGAAAATAGCTTAAAGAGGCAAAGAGCTCTTCAGGACCTCTGTAAATCCTGTAAATAACCTCTGATAAACCGTTATCAGAAACCCATAGTAATCCAAAAATACAACTTATACCATAGAAAAGGTCAATACATACATATGAACCGCACCCGGATAAGTTAAGGTCATTTATTCACATATGGATTGAACATATATACAAATTACTGTCCATGTAATGATACTGAAACTTCTAGTAACAAAAATGAATCCAAGTTCACAAAGTATTTAGGCTCTTCAATTATAAAATATCATGATTTGGCTCTCGAAGTTGAGTGATTTTCTGTTATAAAATGTGCTTAAGGCTAACTAAGATTATACCAAAATGCCCTTTTATGGAAACCAATTTAATTTCATTGATGACAAGGATTTCTGTTATTTATCAACAAAGACCTGGATTACATGAAGAATAGTGTTACATAGTTAAGACAATGGAGAAGAAGCAGCAAACTGCACAAACTTAAAGGAGTTTAACACTTACCCACAGCTTCTATCAGCATTTGGATTACTTTAGTGCGGTCTACAAGGTATTTCATAAATGACTCTGCAACAAATGTGCAGCCCTGCGTAATAAAAGATCAACAAAACATCATAATACATCAAAACCAAAGTCATCATCAGAGCATAATGATTGTAATGCCACTTAATCTTTTGAAACTGGTCCGATTAACTCAACCACTTTCAGCAATTAATTTAACTTTCTAAGCATAGTTATTTAAAATTTCAGATTTCAAATGTACACACGTGAGTTTATCCTTCCGGACTTTCTATGCGCCCTCCCCTACCACCCAATTCATTTTTCAACACACAACTTCATCTCCTCATATAGGTCTGAATGGTATAAGGGAAGCAAAATATACACACGAGGTGACTGTTTGTTTACAATTTTATAGCTGGAAGGCTATCTGAGGAAATCAAATATAATCCCATACAAGGATGCTGCAATCACCTCCTATAGACGCAAGACCTTAAGATGTATGCAGGGGGAAAAAGCATAAGGACTAAGCATTACCGTATTATTCCTTTGGAAAAAAACCATGCATTATCCATGGCATCTATCTTTAGTGAAGCCAGACTTCTTCAGGCCTGATATACAGTTATTCTCTTGGGGTGAAGTTGGACCAATGAACTAGGTGAGTAGCTAATCTCATCGTAATTCCATGTAAATGTTTCAGGCTAACATATACTTACAAATTGGTTGAGCCTTAAGACACATACTATAGTAGGATTATTGAGGATTTTCACGTTTCTAACGGAACTGGTCGCATTGGTTACATTACATTTTAGTGATCGAAGGAAAGCAACAAGAATCAAATAGAACCTAAACCTATAAATCCTAAAATGACACTTCAGAATCACAAAAAACAATATCTCTTCTCTGGATTTTATATCAGAACTTCATTTATAAGATTAGTCTAACTAGTAACTAATATTCCATTAAGGCAAAATATTTGGTAAAATTAATGATATACCAAATGATAAGGCAAAGTAAATAGCAAGGTTGAAAAACCATACCCTCATAAAACATAGAAAAGATCCAAACAAAGAGCCGAAAACTCCAAGAATAGCCATAAACCGAAATCTATAAATCACCTGTAAAAATCAGGCAAATAAGTAAGTACCCTTATCCAAAACCATTGAATGGCTAGCAAGATTCAGAACTAAAACCCAAGGCTTACCTTCTCAATGCCCTCCTCTACTCTGTCATGATACCCTGACTCCGTCTGAGTTACAACTGGATCAAAACCAGAATCAGAAGCAGCAAATTGCGTCGAAGGATTCGACGCAGGTGAAGAAACTGCAGGTCCTGAGCTGGTGCATGCGCAGTTTGGAAATCTAGGACCTTTGCGGCCAAACGCAGAGACCCTTTTGGAATTTGAGGTCAAGATGGAATTTTGACTGTGCCATGATGATGCTGGTGGTGATGTTGTTGTGAAGGGTAACCGTACCAATGTCTGCAAGAGTTTCATGGTTGATTATCGATAAAGAGAGACTGGTTTACCTAGTTTTTGAGTGAGGGTTTGGGAAACTACATTAGTGTGTGTTCATGTACCTGTCTTAAATCAAGAGCATCAACCACACAGAAACAGACATTTAACAGTGAAGCTGCTTGTGTTTGTGTTGCTGCCACTAGTTACAACAAGAGAGGTTTGTGTGTGAGTGAGTCAGAGGTAGACTCCAAGAAGAGAAGTTTATTCCTTCTTTTTGACATAAAATATCTTCTTGCTTTTAAAAAATAAAATAAAATTGGTGGTACGGAGAGAAAACAACTACTCTAGGAAAATCGTGCTCTGCTCAACAGAGGATGGAGAGTAGAACTTGTTTGGATTCCTCGTGAGATCAATGGCCCGACGGATTGGATTGCAAAGCGGAGCTATTAAGATCGTGTGTCGTCGTTCACTGTCTTGGATTCTCCTCCTAAGGAGCTGGAAGTTTTGCTGCTCCAAGACTCTATAGGAGTCTTTTAGCTTTTCTGTTTTCTTGTCATTTTCCGATGTATCAACAAAAAAAAAAACAACCACTGAGTTGCAGAGTCAGCTTCTCAATAGGAGCACGAGAATCTGCTTTGGAGGGTTGCTCATCAATTGAATTTTACTGGACACAGATAGTCCAAACACTCAATTTATGAGGAAATTAAAGTTAAACTTGAATTTACGATTAGTTGCGGCTAGACAAGTTTGCATATTCTTGCTTAATTGAACTAAACCCATAATTTTAATTTGGGCGACACGTGTATAGACTATAGTGTAATAATGTGTGTCAATGATTAGCAAACAATTTTTTTAAATAGTGTATTTAATTTAGCTCTTGTAAATCAATTTGAGGATGAGGCAAAAAGGTGTAATATGATCCTGGAAACTTGTTTGGGCTTGCAACAAATTTGGGCCAGACCATGAGTCCGAGAGATTGAGGCCCATTCCTTATTAATGAATTGGGCTGCCATCCAACTACGAAATCATTTTTTACCAAAGCTTTAAAGCCAGCAAATCTGCAAAGGAAATTAGTGGTAACTTGGTATATGCGATGAAGTTTGGCATTTTACTTTTTCGTACGATGATATTCACACAATAGTTTAAATTTATTGTCCTCACAGTATTTTGAATAAGTTAAGCAACATATACAAGGTGCATTCTTCACTTTCTTTGGTTTTTTCCCGACACAAGTTTAAGAAAAGTGTGACAAATATGAGCAGAAAAATCATATTACTTGCTTTTTGAGATGAAGCAGTAGCTAGCTAAGATGCCTGCTCGTAGGAGTCTAGGAGAGGCGTGTGTAATACAAAATTAAGAGTATGATCAGTTTATTTAAAAAAAAAAACTTCTAATTTACAAAATGCATGCTAGTGCATGATAGCCTTTTTGAAGGCTTAAACATAAAGGCACTAGTTCATGCATCAACCAACTTAATCATATAAAAACACAATTCATAAAAAACCCAAAATATTTAGTAATCATGATATTTTTTACAATTATTTAAATACATCTTAAATTTTCAATTGACTCTGTTGTCAACATGCACTGAACTTCTAAAGCCACCACAAAACAAAACATAAAAACATGCACAAGCTAGGAAAGGCTTTAAAGCTAGGAAAAGAAGATACCAAAACCTTCCCACCAATCAGAGATAAAGAACCAGTTTTTTTTCTGCAGCAGTTCCCTCCCTCACAAACCTTGCCAACCTCATCTCCTCCCTCTCAAGTTTCACCAAATCCAACATAAAATTCACACAACATACCCCACATGGGTTGAATTGATCTTCTTCATCCATCAAATCTGAAATCTCCATGCCTAATTCCCACAACCATGACCATGTCCATGAGGCAGAACATCATCATCAAATTAGGCCCAGAAGAAGATTAGTCACTCACCAACATGGTGGAAACTACACACACCCTTTAATCTGGATTATAGCAATTCTCTGCACCCTCATGGCCATATCAGTCATAATTTTAGGAATCTTAGTCTTTGTTGGTTACATAGTGATTCATCCCAGATTCCCTACAATCAGTATCCCCTATGCTCATCTTGATCTTCTCAGAAATGACTATGCTGGTTTGCTTCAAACCCAGCTCACAATTGTTGTGATGGCACAGAATGGGAATGCTAAAGCTCATGCTACATTCTCTGACCTGAGGTTCAATCTCAGCTACCAGGGTCAAGATGTTGCTACGCTGGTTGCTCATGATCCCTTTGATGTTCCCAAGAACAATTCAAAGTTCCTCACCTATGTTGTTCAGTCAAATTCAATTCCATTAAACCCTGATCAGATGGAGGAAGTGGATGAGTCTTGGAAGAGGAACATGATTGGTTTTGAATTGAAGGGGAATGGTAGAACAAGGTGGAGGGTAGGGGCTTTTGGTTCTATGAAATTCTCTTGTCACCTTGAGTGTCACCTGAAATTTCATCCTTTGAATGGGAGTTACATTCCCTCGCGATGCACCTCTCAATCGAAATGAAATTGATTCATTCTCTGTTTTGTTTGTGCAGAAATTTGGACATGCACTCTGGTAAATATCTGAATTTGCCTCTGTCCAAGTTCTTCATCATGTTCAACTTCCATTGATTAATTAATTCCTTCTTCTTCTTCTTTTTCTTTCAAGACATAGATTTTCACGGGTAATTAATAAAATTGAGTGTATCTTTTAGATTCTTTGCTTTTGCAGGAGATATTTCAATCCTGCTAGATACTCTGCATAAATGTATTCTGAAGACACTCTTTTTAGGAAGCTTATGGCTTTAATAATAGTGAATGATTAATAGATTATTCATCCAAGTTGTCAATTTAGTAATAATTCACCAAAGAAGACAATAATGTATCAATTAATTTGCCTGCTATATTCATTGTGTAAGGTATAAATGATTCATACGCTTTGACAATATAATGAGTTTGAAAAAGCTACTCTAAAATATTAGATCACATTACTTTATACCTTTGAGCTAGAAGATTAATCCATTTAAGTTTAGGGATATCAGCATTAATACGTAAACACGGCCATAGTGTCAGCGTCATTCAACACCTGCACTTCTGCCGCTTGTTGCGGTTTTTTATCGTCACAATTATTAAGTTTTTTCTCTATAAATTCTGCAATTTGTAGCTGTCAGATACTCACAACAAATATCTGATGATGTAAACCCTCTAGCGGTGTAGATACATCATGGTGGTAGGATATATATTTTGTTAATGATACTTTTTCTTCCATTCCACTATTGATTTTTGTTTATTAGAGCATTGTAGACATCTTCCAAATATACAAATTCAAAGAAAGTAAGTTTTATTAAGAAGAGTTTTAATATCTTACGGTTGTTAATCATGGGACATACAGTGGAAAATTTGTTGATTGAAAGGGAAAAGGAGATTTTCTTCAGAGCTAAGGTAGCCAAGAAATGGGGCAAAGCAAAACTTAACAAAGTCGATTAGCACTAGCAAAGGTAGAGATTGAAGCAGGTGGAAGGAGAGCTAGAAAAGCCAAGCATATCATATGTACCTTGTACAACATTAAATTAAAAGGGTATCAAAGATTGCACTTTCACTTGTTTTGATTCCTTTCTATAAATCATCGCCTTTTTCTATCAAGCCTTGTAGATGGAGACGTTTGGCACCCCTGCTTTTCTTGTTAGGTTTTCTGTTGCGCAAGGGCAACACATTATATACCTTTTACTTTAGGTCAAAATTATGTGCATAACACGTTAACAAAGTTCATTAACTAGGGTCACTTCATGGGACTATCTGATGTGAAGAGTTACAATTGGGAGCTACCAGAATGTCCAATTAGTATTGGACAAAAGCCAAAAAGAAGAAAAGTAGTAAAAATTAATTCATAACTATCTAGCTGTCTTATAGTCACGCTAAGCTCTAAGCCTCTAACTCTGAGCGGATCCTATGATCATACACCGATCCCGGCCCGTCCATTCACTATTTTATTTTTAGTAGAATCTGAATTTCAGAAGAATCAATACGAGACCACTAGATTCAATTTTACTAAAAATAAACTTATCTTAATTGCTGCAAGTGGAAGGACTAAATTGACACTGAAATAAAGAGATCCAAAACAAGGACACTCATGAGAGCTTCAACGAGGCACGTGTCTATGAATTTGTCTGAGGAATGACGTCGTCCACCTACTTTCATAAATACTAAATACTACTATTCAACTAACACTTTTAAATAAAATAAAATATATAACTTCAAATGAAATATTGAAAAATCAAATTATGCAAGAAAATTTGTGATTCTTTTATTGAAGTCGAAATGTGTGATTAAAGCAAGTAAACTGTTAGAAGTAAATTAAAAATATTTAAAATAGAATTATGTAATTAATTAAAAACTATAATTAAAAATTATGATAAAAAATAAAATTACATATGTTTTTCTTTAATCACTACTTTACTTTTGTTCCTTATCAACAGTCTTTTTTATAAAAAACTTCTATTTATTTATTCATTTAAATTTATCATTAACAAATTTTTTTCTTCTAAATAATACCCTTATGAGAATAATAAATGATGAGAAAAAACTATTTAAAATAATATAATTAAAAAATAAATAATGTAATTCGCTATTTAAAATATAATTTATACAATTGAAACTAGTGCATTAAATTGAATAATTAAATTGAACTAAATCGTCAATGACTAACTATAATTGACATGGAGTTGTTTAGATGTTTCGAGTTTGAGCTTTTATAAATGTAATATTGATGGATGATACATATAGTTTAAACCAAAAAAATTAAATTAAATTGATAAATTTCATTGGATTCATATCATTTATCCTCAAATGATGTCCCATGTCTAGTTTCAATCAATAAAATTGTGACACGTCAATCACAAAATGTATGGCGTGGTATGACATTACTAACTTAATTATATGACTGATTCTTAATCAATATAACACAATTTCATTAGTGAAATATAAAAGGTAACATCATTTGTGGATAAAGAATCTTGATCCTATTTGATTAATAATGATAGGGGTGTTTGTGGAATAAGCTTAAATAAGTTGAACTTGACTTTCATCTGACCTTAAATATTGACCTGATGAATTTCTAAATCTGAACCCGTTGCTAGATCTGAAGAAATTCGATAATGTGTTGGTTTAATATAGATCGCCCACAAAAGAATAAGTCCGATTGATCCAAATAATAAATTAAATGTGAATTTCAAATTTCATTAAAGAATTATAAGAAACTATTATTCTGTAAAAAAATTATTTTCTAACCATATTAATTAATGAATTAGGAAAGAAACTACACGGAGTTTTTCATAATAAAATGCTAACTAGAGAAAAGAATATAAATACTATTGACTTGAATCTGGCCACTAATGAAAAGTATACAAAATCAAAAAATTAGTGTTTGTGAGATGGATTGAAATTGATTTTCACATGGTTCTAAATATGGATTATAAACCTGAATCTGTCACTAAACTTGAAAAATCCTATGAAAATGAGTCACGACGAGTCAATGCAGCTGCCGAATCTTGAACACCCATAAACGGTGGATGGATGTAACCTTAAACAAAGTATATCTATCTACATGCAGTTTACGTGGCAGCTCGAAGACGCTTTCATTGCCACCTATGCATCATGCAATCCCTTCAAACTCACACAAGAACTAGTTCCTTTACCTTTTTTCAGGTCTTTCCATGTTTGTCTTTCTCTTTCACTCTCACTTTTTTCCTCTGTTATGCTCTGCTCCCCTGTTTCCATCCCTTCCTATTTCCACGCCAGGTAAGTATTGGTCTCTTGCTGTTGCTGTCTATGTATCTGTTTGCTACTCCTTTGCTTTCATGTTGTTCCTTTTCTGTTTTGGGTGTTCTATTCTGCATTTTCTTGGATTTGGTTTTTAGTTCAAACCCAAATTTACTTGTTATCTGGGCATTGTTCATTTCTGTGAAAGTTCATTCCTAATTGGTCTTGGTTTATCAACTATGCATATTTCTAACTTAGTTTTCTAATTTTATTAATAGTTTTCTCTGGAGGTGTGCCATTTCTGTAGCAATTTGATGCCTTAATATTTGGTTAAAGTCTTAAAGACCAATACTAATATGCAATGCAAGTTAGGTTTTAAATTGCTTACTGCTTACAATGCTTAGTACTGTGAAAATTTATGGATAAATGTGATTGATGCAGCTAAAATTGCTGCTACATAGACCTTCAAACCTTGACATTGAATCTGCAATTTTTGTGGACCTTGATTTGAAACCATGATGATATGTTTAGGGAGAATTTTTCTGTTTTTGCCTATGCAATAGTACATGGTAATTTGGTAAACTATTTTGACCTAACTTTGGGGTTTGCCCAGGGGTAATTTTAGGGGTTTCCTTGCTAGACATGCAGAGGGGTTTGAGGTTTTTCATTATTCATTGTTCTAATTGGAATCTTCAAAATTATCCTAGACTTCTATTATGGTTTCAGTTTGGAGGTTATGTCTGGTGTTATGGCTTCTAGGTTTAAGTTATCAATCAATTTCTGATTCTGGCATTGTGTTATTGTTCTGGGAATGAACATTGAGGGAAGGTATAGTACCAAAGGGTGGAGAGATTGTGCTAGGGAGAGAGAGTAAGAGAGAGAATGCTGAATTTCATGTGTTATTTTATCAAATGAGCCAAAAGTCCTCTACAATTGATAACTACCTCCTATTTATAGAGCTTGGGTACTACCTATTGGGCCAATTGGGCCTCCGAGATCAAGGCCCATCTGAAGGTCAGGGCCCCGCCTCAGGGCGGGATACATGCTGGGCGTTGCCCCTCTAGGGGCTCGCCCAGTCCACTAGTCCACAAGACACCGAGCTCGAGGTACGAGAGCTAAGGGTGTCTTTTAAATGCTGTTACATGTCTTATTGTACACCAGAATCTACACTGCCAACATGGCTTGAGAAAAGAGAAGCTAACTATATCGCCAACATGGCGTGAGCAAAAGGAAACTAGCATTTTCAGTTACCCAGTCCACCGACTTGACGAGTAAACCAAGCTGGCAAGTCCACAAGTCCACAAGCGGCGAGAACGACTACTTTGTATTGGTGATAAGTTGGGGCAGGTGCATGATCGCTCGCCGGCGGGAAAGGTGGCAGGCATGGGTCATGTGCCGATCATTCAATCATTGACTGCGGCGACCCCGGCGAGCGACTGAACTTCGTTGTTGGTGTCAATCGTCAGGCGATGGCGTTTGATCCTTATAGTGGCGAGGCTTTCCGCGCTTTCCCTTATTTTAAAACCCTCTCAAATTTCTATCTGCCTCACGTGGCTGCCCCACGTGATGTGTTGGTTACATCAATTTCCCTCTTTCTCCGGAACCGTCACTTCACCTTTCATAACCGTCCCATCGTGCGCAGTAACTCCCCTTTGCACGCGACCCACCTCCCCAAAACCATCATGACTTCCAACCTTCCACACGCGTCCAACACGCGTCACCCTTCCAGCTTCTCCCCTTCTCCTATAAAAACCCTTCTTCCCCACTGTCATCCCTTTCCGAGACCCCTCTTCACTTCCCTAATCGCTTACCAAACTCCTTCTGCCCACTTCCGCTCCGGAGCCGTCGCTTATCACCCTTTCCGCTACCCACTCTTCACATCCTACTCCGGTGAGTCCCACTGTCCTTATCTTTACATCGCACACATACTTATCTTTTCCTTTCTTTCACTTCACTGTCTTCTAAAAATGGCTTCAAACCCTACCTCCCCTAATCACTCTTCTTCCTCCTCCGAAAGCGACCCTGACTCCACCGCTGCCGGCGGCCTCCGTTTAGAGGTTCCGGAGATCCCAGCTCACCGCCTAAAAACCTACGCCACTCTGCCCCTTCCAGTCCAAGTAGCCCCCAAACACGAGGCTATAGATCAACCTTCCATCTTCCAAGACAGTGATCCCATTGTGCAATTCGTGAACTCCCTGGGTGGCTTGTCCAATGACGATGAGTTTAACGCCAAACTCAGGATCTGGGTTTGCAGTCCCGGGGATCGTCCCTGGCTCCACAAGCCAGACGGCGACGTAAAGAGATCCCATTTTTTCTTTGCGTACGAATACATGTTTAGCGAGCTTGGAATCAGGCTTCCTTTCTCGCCCTTTGTCCAAACCGTCCTCCGCGACATCAACGCGGCTCCCTGTCAACTCCACCCTAACGCCTGGGCTTTCATTCGATGTTTTGAAATCCTAAGCGCCGCTGTCGGCATCGCCCCATCCCCCACCAGTTTCTTCTACCTTTACGACGTCGACCCCAAGTCCATCAAAAACAAAGGATGGATTTCCTTGAAGGCCCGGGCCGGCCGGAAGTGTTTGCATCCTCACAAAAGTAACGCGAAGTCCTCCTTCGCACGAAAGTACTTCCGTGTGGCGGTTCATCCCGCCTACCCAGAGGCATTCACCCTCAGAGACGGGACCGCCCTCTTTCCTCTTTACTGGACGGAGAAGCCCAACGGGATCACCGATCCTTCAGAGGAATCCTTGTCCGCCAACGATAAAGCCTTTCTTAATCTCCTTGCCCCACTTCCCATCCTTGACTGCACAACAGTCCTTGAAGGCGCTGACCTCTCAAGAACTCCCAAATATTTAGGTTGCCCATAGCTCACTTTTATTATTGACATTTCCTTTCTCGACTCCTATGTTGTCACTGATCGTTTTTTTATTGTTACAGAAGATATGAATTTCACGAACGCCGAGCTCCTGAAGGCCCGCGAGAGGAGAATGGCTCGCTTTTCCCCAAAATTCAACACTGAGGGCGACGCGAAAAAACGGGGCGGTGCTGAGAACCAAGCCGAGAGCACCAAAGCTCCCAAGAGGAGAAGATTGGCCAAAACCTCCTCCGGCGCCGGCACATCCAACCCTGGCGCTCAGCCCACCACTGCTGCTGCGCCTAAAGGCAAAAATGTCGCTGAAGCCTCTGTCGCCGCAGCCACCGAGCCAACCGCCGTACCAGCTTCTACTCCTGCCTCCGCCGGTGCGACCGCTGCTGTTGCCGCTGAGTCCTCTGTTGGCGCCACAGCCGCCTCCGCCGGCGTTAACGCCACAAAAGCTGCTGCGTCTTCCGACACTCCTATTGGAGAGAAGGAAAAAGAAAATGAAACCCCAATGTCTCCCCCTCGCCAAGAGGCGCCTCTTAGCCCGCCCTCAACACGTGATGCGGGCTCCATGCCTTCCCCGCCTCATCAAGGGGAAAAATCCTGTCCTGGCGCTGCCACTACCTCTGAAGCGGCTCAAATTGAACAAGCCCCTGCTCCCGAGGTCGGTTCTTCAAGCTATTATAATATGCTCCCCAACGCCGTTGAACCCTCAGAATTCTTACTTGCTGGTCTCAACCGTGACGTCATAGAAAAAGAAGTTCTGAGTCGGGGCCTGAATGACACCAAGGAGGAGACTCTTGCTTGCCTCCTACGCGCTGGATGCATATTTGCTCACACGTTTGAGAAGTTCAATGCCGCCAACATTGAAGCTGAGCGGTTGAAGGCCGAAAGTGCGAAGCACCAAGAAGCCGCCGCTGCTTGGGAAAAGCGTTTCGTCAAACTGGCGACGCAGGCAGGAAAAGACAAAGTCTATGCCGACAAGATGATTGGCACGGCGGGGATTAAAATCGGCGAGCTGGAGGATCAGCTGGCGCTGATGAAGGAAGAAGCAGATGAGCTGGATGCAAGCCTTCAAGCTTGCAAGAAGGAAAAAGAGCAAGCTGAGAAGGACTTGATTGCCCGAGGCGAGGCGCTGATTGCTAAGGAGTCAGAGCTTGCCATACTGTGCGCTGAGCTGGAGTTAGTGAAAAAGGCGTTGGCAGAGCAAGAGAAAAAGTCTGCGGAGTCCTTGGCCTTGGCGAAATCTGACATGGAGGCGGTGATGCAGGCTACGTCCGAGGAGATCAAGAAAGCGACCGAAACTCATGCCGAGGCCCTCGCCACGAAAGATGCTGAAATTGCTTCCCAACTAGCAAAGATCAAAAGTCTAGAGGACGAGCTGGCGACGGAGAAGGCCAAAGCCATTGAGGCGAGGGAACAAGCCGCTGACATCGCCCTTGACAACCGCGAGCGCGGTTTCTACCTCGCCAAAGATCAGGCCCAACATTTGTACCCGAACTTTGACTTTAGCGCCATGGGAGTAATGAAAGAGATAACCGCCGCAGGACTGGTTGGTCCCGACGATCCTCCCCTGATTGACCAAAACCTCTGGACAGCGACTGAAGAAGAAGAGGAAGAAGAAGAACAGGAGAAAGAAAACAATGAATAATGTAATTTTTAACATTACTTTTATCTTTTACTGTCACCTTGTAGTGTACTTTTCCGCCATTCGTCTATGTTTAAGCAACCCTTCGCCATAGCTTTTATATCGCCGTTGGATATTTTGTAAATCATGTTGGAATGCTTCCGCCGTACATTTTTTAGTCGCCGCAGCATCGTCATCACCATCTTGCTTTAGCCTTGTAAGAAATTAGTTTGACTTGCTCGCCATTCTCAGCGTAAGGCCGCCACCATTTTGCGGTAGGTCGCTACCCTCATTTTTGGCGGTAGGTCGCAACCCTCTTGCGGTAGGTCGCGACCCTCTTGCGGTAGGTCGCCACCATTTTGCGGTAGGTCGCTACCCTCATTTTTGGCGGTAGGTCGCGACCCTTTAGCGGTAGGTCGCCATCCTCTTGCGGTAGGTCGCGACCCTCTTGCGGTAGGTCGCCACCCTTAGCGTGAGGTCGCCACCCTTTTGGCGACTTTTGTGTGTCTAAACTGAGTCTTACAGGTCGCCACCCATAGCGTTTGGTCGCCACCCTTTGGCATGAGGTCACCACCCTAGCGGTAGGTCGCCACCCTTGGTGTGATCGTCCCATTTCGGGACTCAAAGTGCTTTGGGTTCCAATGGCCAGTTGGATTACCAAAGCGGTGCTCAGTAGAATGGGTAATTTGTACCCCACACATCGCCAATGAATCCGGTTGTTACGTGGGCTTTTCCGGGGCTAATTTAGTTCATCGTGAAACTTGTTTCACTTTGTAACTAAATCGCGCCATCAGGAGCTTGTCCCACCCAATAACAAACCGCTTATGGAAGAGTCTTCCAAGTTTCACAAAACTTTGATGGTGTGCCTCAATTCACGCACTCTTTCTCTTTGATCCGATTTGCTCCTCTCTGTCTGAATCAAAACCAGTGAAGACAATATAACTTCTAATACCAACTTCAAAATAAGAAAATTAGGAAATACAACAACTGAGAAGGGAATCAAATGAAAGATGGAGATATCTGGCTCCGGCGATTCCGACTTGTTCACTTTCTCGCCTGCAATCAACTATAAAAGTAGCGCAAGCTCAAACCATTGAACGATCGAGGTAACCGCCTCCCATCAAGCTCTTCTAAGTGATAGGCCCCATTACCAAGAACTTTAATAATGCGGTAGGGCCCTTCCCAGTTGGGAGTAAGCTTGTTCCCCGGGGCTCCCGATCGCCACTTGAGGACCAGGTCGCCAACCTGCATATCTCGGACGCGAACCCTGCTGTTGAACTTTGCCGCCACGCGCTGCTTCATCGCTGTTTCCCGAATGTGCGCCTCGTCGCGCGTTTCCGACAAAAGGTCCAGCTCCACCGCCATGTTGGCCTCATTTTCCTCTTCAAAACCTGGTCGAGTCCGCCATGTAAAGTTGTCAATCTCCACCGGCAACATGGCATCTACCCCATAAGTCATTCTAAAGGGGGTTTCCCTTGTAGTAGATTGCTCGGTGGTGTTGTACGACCACAGCACCGCCGGAAGTTCATCCAACCAAGCTCCCTTAGCCTCCGCGAGCCGTCGTCTTAGTCCTCGTAGGATTACCCTGTTTGCAGATTCCACCTGCCCGTTCGTCTGCGGATGCTCAACAGAGGCGAACCTCATCTGTATGCCCATTTCCTTGCAGAACTCCCTTGTTTGACTGCTTGAAAACTGGGTCCCATTGTCAGATACGATCGCCCTTGGGATCCCGAACCTGCAAACAATACGCTTCCAGTAGAAATTGACTATCTTTGCAGAAGTAATCTTGGCCAAGGGTTCAGCCTCAATCCACTTAGTGAAGTAGTCCACCGCCACCAATATAAACTTCATTTGTGCCCTGGCGGTCGGGAAAGGTCCAACTAAGTCCACACCCCACATGGCGAAAGGCCACGGGGCGCTCATCGTTACCAACTCCTTTGGCGGTGCCTTAGACAAATCCGCGAACACTTGACACTCCTTGCACTGCTTCACGAAGTCCATACAATCTTTCCTGAGGGTGGGCCAGTAAAAACCCGCCCTCAACACTTTGCAAGCCAAAGACCTTCCCCCGATGTGGCTCGCGCACACTCCTTCATGTACTTCAGACATTATCGCTTCGTATTTCTCTGGCGATACACATTTCAACAATGGCGTCGAGAAACCACGGCGATACAAGTGTCCGTCAATGAGAGTATAGTGACTCGCCTCCCGCTGCTGCTCCTTCGTGCATTGCTCCACTTCTGCCGGGTCCCCCGCCAAGATAGATATTATGGGATCCATCCATGTTCTCCCTCTGTTTACGCAGGACATGAGCTCGCCTTCGATGCTTGGGTACGCCAGCGTTTCCTGAATCACACTTTTGTTATTGCCGGGCTTCCGAGTGCTCGCCAGTTTGGCTAGCGCGTCCGCCCGCTGATTTTCTGCCCGAGGAACGTACTCTACCACGACCTCTTGAAAGAGTGTCATCAAATACCGTACCCGCTCAAGGTACTTGATCAGATTAGGATCTTTGACCTGGAAAGTTCCCTTCACTTGATTCTCCACCAATTGTGAGTCCGTTCTTATCAACAAACTCCTGATCTTCACTTCCCGCGCCAACTTCAATCCGGCGATGAGAGCTTCATATTCTGCTTGGTTGTTCGTTGCTTTGAACTCGAATTTCAGGGATTGCTCCAACACTAGTTCCCCCGGCCCTTCTAACGTTACTCCCGCGCCGCTGCCACTACTATTGGAGGATCCATCCACGAAGAGAGTCCACTGAGTGTCCACTCTTTCAAACCGATCTGGAGTCAACTCGACCACAAAGTCAGCTAGTGACTGCGCACCAACCGTGCCCCGCTTATCGTATTGCAAACCATACTCTGACAATTCAACCGACCAGGCGACCAATCTACCTGATAAATCCGGTTTTTGTAATACTTGCCTCAAGGGCAAATCCGTCCGCACCTTCACGGGAAAACTCTGAAAATAAGGTCTCAACCGCCGGGCGGTGACGAGGACCGCCAGCGCCGCCTTCTCAATTTTCTGATATCTGACCTCCGCGCCCTGGAGTGTGTGACTAACAAAATAAACAATTCGATGCTCGCCATCTATCTCCTGCAACATCACAGAACTCAGAGCACTATCGCTCACAGCAAAATACAAATGCAGCGGGTGTCCCTGTATTGGTTTCGACAAGATCGGCGGTGACGATAGGAGTTCCTTGAGGCGAACGAAAGCTTCCTCACACTCCGCCGTCCACTCGAATACGACATTCTTGCGAAGACACTTGAAAAAAGGAAAAGATCTGTCACCAGACTTGGGAAGAAACCGAGATAAAGCTGCTATTCGCCCCGTCAAACGTTGGACCTCTTTCACATTGGAAGGGCTTTTCATCTGCTGAATCGCCTTGCATTTTTCTGGGTTTATCTCGATTCCTCTGGATGTGATCATGAATCCCAAAAACTTGCCCCCTTGAACACCAAAAGAGCATTTCTCCGGATTGAGGCGCATACTGTGCTTCCTTATTTCGCCAAATGCTTCCTCCAGATCTTGATGATGGTCTAAACCTCGTACTGATTTAACAATCATGTCATCAACGTAAACCTCCATGTTTCTTCCCACCTGCCTAGCAAAAACTCTATCCATCAATCTTTGGTAGGTAGCCCCAGCGTTCTTTAGTCCAAACGGCATGGTGCGATAGCAATAATTGACTCTGGCAGTCATAAAAGCCGTTTTGTCCTCGTCTGCCGGGTGCATGCGGATTTGATGATAGCCAGAATAAGCATCCATCAAGCTAAGCAGTTCGTTGCCCGAGGCACCATCAACAAGGCTATCGATGCTGGGAAGGGGATATGAATCTTTTGGACATGCTTTGTTTAAGTCTGTGTAATCTACACACATTCGCCATTTCCCGTTCGCCTTCTTCACCATTACGACGTTCGCCAACCACGTCGGATACTTCACTTCCCTGATGAACTCTGCCGCCAGCAACTTGTCGACCTCTTGTTGCACCGCCTTCCCTTTGTCGCCACCCAAGCGCCTCCTAAGTTGTGAAACTGGCTTGACACTTGGATTCAATGCTAATCGATGGCATATGAAGTTTGGATCAATTCCAGGCATGTCTTTGCAGCTCCAAGCAAACAAGTCTAAGTTCTCCCCAAGCAGTTTTGTCAGGCGCGTCTCCTGCTCTTCCGTCAGTCTGGTCCCAATCTTCAAAGTGCGATCGCCAAACTTTAGCGCCTTCGTTTCCTCAATTGGCGTGGGCCTATTTACTCGCCCCTCGCCCCGGGGATCAAGATTTTCATCCGAAGCTTCGATCTCATAACATCTATGACCAACCAACGCACTCTTCTTGCCGTACAAGTTAAGGCAATTATTGTAACACTCCCTCGCCATCTTCTGGTCCACTTTCAGCTTTCCCACCTTTCCACTGCTTAGCGGATACTTGACCGCCAAGTGGGCTGTCGAAATTACAGCACAAAGGCGATTCAACGTATTTCGCCCAATGATGACATTGTAGGATGCTACCACCTGGAGAACCAGATACCTTACCTTCAAAACCCTAGCACACTCGTCTTCCCCAAATATTGTGTCTAGATCAATGTATCCCCGCACCATTACTTGCTCCCCCGCGAAACCTACCAAGGTTCCCGCGTATGGAGTTAGATCATTGTCAGTTAGTCCCAACTTGTCAAATGCATCACCATAGATAATATCAGCCGAACTACCCTGATCCAGGAGTACCCTTCTAATGTTGAAACTGTTCATCCTTAACTGCACCACAATCGGGTCGTCCTTATGAGGCTTTATCCCCTCAAAGTCCGCCATCGAGATTGTTATGTCAGGGTGTACGAATCCAAAAGCGACCTCATGAACGGAATTTACGGCACGAACATGGCGTTTACGCGCCGCGTGAGTGTCGCCACCGCCGCCAAATCCCCCAGCGATGGTGTTGATGGTCCCGACGGGCGGTCCTGAGTGTCGAGCGAACGTGTCATCAGCCCCTTTTGTGGCGATAGCCGCTGATTCTTGCTTTTTCTTGCCCTTAGTGTCCGCTCGCTCCTCCTCCCGCTTGTGCGCTTTGTTTTGATCGCCTCCATTGCGCCACTGGCCTTGACGATTTCCTTGATATCCCGCCCGAATCAACTTGTCAATCTCCCGCTGCAAAGTCCAACAGTCATCCGTATCATGCCCGGCGGACCGGTGGAACTCGCACCACTTCTTGGGATTGGCGTCCCGTGGCTGATACTTTGGGGCCTCCGGCTCATCCACTAGATTTGCGTCGCTTGCCCCTCGGAGCGTATCCGATACATCTGTGTTCATCACCATATCAGTTTCCTCCCGCTGGCGATGAGACTTAGATTGCCAAGGCCGACGTTGTTCATAATCATCGCGCCGTGGATACAACTGTTCCTTGGTCGGTTTGAATACCGACTTCCCCTTACCCGGCCTCTGCTGTTTGCCTTCCCCCTTATCTTCGCCGCTCCTATCTTTTTTCACGCGCTTGGGCGACGTGTCGCCCTTTTCCAACTTCGCGCGCTTTCTTTTGAAAGCGTCGTCCTCCTCGTCGAGAATATAAGTGCTGGCACGAGCACGCATCTCTCCCATCGAGCGCGCCGGCTTACGTGTCAATTTGCTGTTCAACCCTCCCGGCAGCAAACCGTTTTTAAATGCTAAAGCACAAGCTCGAGGCTCCTCGTCCTCTACCTTTACCGACGCCGCGCTATACCTTGCCATGTACTCTTTCAGTGACTCCCCTTCCTGCTGGCGAATATTGTATAGGTCATTGATTGTCACCGGCTGATTCTTATTTGCCGAGAATTGCACTAGAAACTTGGATGAGAAGTCTCTGAAATTTGAAATCGATCCACGCGGCAAAGTTGTGAACCACGCCATCGCCGTTGATTTGAACGTCGATGGAAACATCCTGCACTTCACCGCATCTGACGCCGCAATTATCACCATCTTCGTATTAAAATACAGAAGATGATCTTTCGGATCGGAATCTCCGCTGTAAGAATCCAGAACTAACGTTTTCATGTTATCCGGAATCGCCACATTCTCAACATCTTCCGAGAACGGACGGAACTCAGCCACGGAGTCTGCTTCTCTGCTTCCATCATCTCGCTGCTCGCGACGGTAGAAATCTAACTGAGCCTGTAGATGCTCATTCCGCTGCTGGATGTTGCCAATACTGCGCATCAAATGGCGCCATTGCTCCTGTGTCACCGCCGGCTGTTGCTCCGGAGCAGGTGAATTCTCTGGTGAGCGCTCCAGAGATCCCACCTGTGAAGGCGATGGAGGAGGTGGTGGTGATGGAAGAGGAGAAGGCGACTGTACTCCAGTCGTTCGTACCGGAGAATCCAGGTCCACACGATGAGGCCGCCGAGGCGGCGAAATCCGCTGTCGCATTGGTGAATGATGCTGCCTCCTGCGTCGAGTCTCCATCCAAACCAGAAACGATGCAAACTCGATCGGAGAATCAAAATCAGAAAACCAGAGAATTGCCTAATCACAATCAGAGGTAACTTCATGCACAATCAATCCACGTGAATGGGAGTAGAAAGTTTTCGAGTCCCCACAGACGGCGCCAAATGTTCTGGGAATGAACATTGAGGGAAGGTATAGTACCAAAGGGTGGAGAGATTGTGCTAGGGAGAGAGAGTAAGAGAGAGAATGCTGAATTTCATGTGTTATTTTATCAAATGAGCCAAAAGTCCTCTACAATTGATAACTACCTCCTATTTATAGAGCTTGGGTACTACCTATTGGGCCAATTGGGCCTCCGAGATCAAGGCCCATCTGAAGGTCAGGGCCCCGCCTCAGGGCGGGATACATGCTGGGCGTTGCCCCTCTAGGGGCTCGCCCAGTCCAGTTATTTCTTCCAATTTCGAGTGATAAACACAACAAGACATCAAGTTTTCTACTAAAAGCTATTCAGTTATACCGTGAGATGGATTTCTTATTCATAATATCTTATAATTGTGCCATTTCCCTCCTAAGGCATGTGCTTATTTTAGTCTAGTCAAATAGCTGAAGGTTTTCTACTTATTCATTCGCACCATTGTTGTTTATTCTTGCAGGAGGCTGTGATGAACTGTATCAGTGCAACATTATGGATCTCTTAAATATCTAATGATTAAGGAGAAAGAACACTCATATTAGGGACTAATGGCATTGATTTCTGAGCTATTGACTAACGTAATACTCCTGGTGACTAGGGCTTTCTCTCTACTTAAACTGGTATGCTTGTTTGGTATCAGAACTACATTAATTCTCTTTTCTACTTGGACGGAGTTGATTAGGACTACAATTAGCTTCAATGTAAACATAATATTGAGAATTATCACATGGACATTCGGGCTTATCTCCCTACCCGCAAGACTTGTGAATAGCTTTCAAAGGGAGAGGCAGGTTAGTTTTCTTCCTGTTAGTTGTATTTGTTTTATTTTATGACATGTGCCTTTTGAATAATACAATTCACTTTTCCCTAAATTAAATTATGAGATGATTAATTTGTGATTGCAGCTGGAAGGAAAACTATGCCAAATGCAGATTGAGCTGGAGAATCTACAGTGGGATCGGAAGAAGCTTCAAGAACATTTCCAAATGGTTGTCAAAGAATGCAAAATGATGGAGCTGCTACTGACAGAACTTGAAGAGGAGCATGATATGGCCATTGCCAAAATTGAAAAGTTAGAGGGAAAGGTAAAATATTCTATTTCCATGTTCCTACCTTGTAACTAACACATCGGTGTAACTGTCAAGATTATCTGAATATCGGAATTTATTACTTGCTTGATGTTACTTGTTGGAAGTCTTATCCTGCTGAGCTTATGCTATTTCTTTAAAGGCATAAGGAGAACTTGCTAAATCCTTAGTAAAATTAAATGCTCAATACCATTTTCTGTTTTGGATTTTAGTATTTTACTTCAGCATACATTGCATTTTGCATTTCAAAGTCGAATGGACTAACAGAGAAACAGGCAGAGAGGCTACAGTTTTTAATTTATGTCCTAGTATATAATTTGTTTTCTCTAGATAATTATAGTTGAATTTTTCACTTTCTGGTTGGAAGTTTGTAAACTGTAAAATCAGAATACATTTAAAAAAGCCTTCACAAAGACTGGTACCTAGATGTGCAGAGTTAGCTTCTAGGAGACACTGAAAAAATGGGCAATATACTAATGTCTACAATGATAAAAAAAAAAAAAAAATCAGTATTGTTCTGATGTAATTATTTGGTGAGTTTAGTAATTTAATAATGAGTTTGTCAAGATTGACCTATCTTCAGAATAAGTGATATGTTTTTGTAAGATTTTCTAAAATCTGGCATTAGCTCCATTAGATCAAAAAGTTGCCTACAAACTTGGTTAAGATGCTATAGTTTCAATAGCTTGATATTGTGTAAAAACAGATATTCAGAAACATATGAAAATTACTTGGTTTTGTTGGTTTTCTACTGATTCAGATGAATCATTGTTCTGTTCAAATCTCCACTTGCTTTGTCAAGTGAGAACTAAGTTTCCAAATTATGTCCAGTGAAAAAAAGTTCTGATTTGATGCTTTGATTCTTATCTCTTGTTTGACAGTTGCGGGATCAAATAAACGAAAACCTTCGGCTCAAAGAAATTCAGGGAAAGGGATACTGGAGCTCCAAAGATCAAAGTAAAACAGACATTAGCCAAGACATTGATCAACCTATCTTGTCATGGAAATCCAGTTATAGTGGTGCCCTTCAGGATCTGCTGATGCATAAAGATAGTTGGGAAGATGATAGCAAAACTAAATCTGAATTGCTTAAACTATTGAAAACTGGACCAAAATCTGGTTCTGTTCCCCAAGTTAAACCTGAAATGATCTCCAAAAATGTAGAATTAGCACTTGATCACAGTCGCGACGTTGCGCTTTCACAATCACTTTTCAGTGCCATTTTATCACTTGTAGTTGGAATCACTGTGTGGGAAGCAGAGGACCCTTGCATGCCTCTTGTTGTAGCTCTCTTCACTGTAGTAGGCATGTCCTTGAAGAGCGTGGTTCAGTTTTTCTTCACCATTAGAAATAAACCTGCATCTGATGCTGTTGCTCTTCTGAGCTTGAATTGGTTTATTCTTGGCACTCTAAGCTATCCTACACTACCAAGGGTAGCCACTATGCTATCTCCACTAGTGTTACGCTTTGTAGACCAAACCATGAACCGCTTTGGTCTTCTTGCCTTGTCTTGACCTTGCTTATTTGAAGTTGTGTGTTCTACTATGTGCAGTATAATCTGAATTACAAGCTTTTTTTTCTTCTTCTTTTGTGTGGTGTACACTTGTTATATACTTACAGTACAATATGAGGAATGTTTGTAATTTGGTTTTCTGTGATGATATATTTATGTTTTGTTAAGTTTCCAGCACTCAAACATGGAAAGGAGATAGTAAATCTTTTTTTTCTCTCATTTTTCAGAGTGCAGACTGCCTTTGTTATTTTGTAACTTTGATCAAAGTTTCACCTCTGTTATTATTTTAATTCCCAGAGTTGGGACTTAATATCTTGAGCTGACATAATTTTTTTTATGAAATATAAAATTTATTATAATAAGGGGACATCAATAATGGAAGGGTAGATCATTTGGTCACATAAGTGCTTTTTTTTTTAAAGACACATAAGTGCTTTAATACCATGTCATAAACGACATCTGTTTTATACTCCGCGCGTAAAATTGACTCAACTTTTGGGTCGAGTTGGTGGATTGACTTCAAATTCCTTGGAACAACGGGGTGATAAATCAAATGAACTTTGAAGATCAAGTCAATTCGACTTCAAATTTCTTGGAATAATGAGGTGATAAACCATGAAATTTGAAGATCAAGTCAATTCCTTGAAACAACGAGGTGATAAACCAAATAAACTTTGAAGGTCAAGTAAGTTTACGATAGAACGTGCCATATATAGAAAATGTGCATACCTTAATTGTGGTCGGCGATCACATATTTATTGGCAAGGCTGTTACTTAATGGTTCATTCATTTTATCTGAATAGTTTGATATATACGAGGAGTGACTCTAGGAAATGAGATTCTTATCTTTGACATCCACCACATTTGAGCCAAAATAGTTATGTTTAACCGCAGAGCTCCCTAGTTGGGGTGAGTAGGATGGACCAACATGGATTTTGCTAATGTGGAGCGGGATGAGTCAAGAATCTCATCCACAACGAACAAGACATCAAGAACTGACTCTCACTTAGTAATAAGAACTTTGATATCCTACCATAAACTACTTATCCCAAAAACCTAAAAAATAGGATAAAGACACAAGGATTTTTTATATATTATTTTTAACATATTGTACTTTCAAAGATCAGGTCCCTATCTAAGAAATTGGAAGATAGATTTTGAGCCAAAAGATAATGTGACAAATAGCAATGGCCATTTTATATAGAACACTTTGGACATTTCCATAACATAGTGATATGAATGAAACATATGTTAGGCTGAGATTTGACTATTCTGCTTCAAGTTGAGGTTGGGGGCCCCTTGTCTTTAATTGATTGCTCTATCATGATTCATGAGAAAATATAGTAGTTGCATGCTTTAAGGCTCTTTATATGGTAGACCTAATAAAGCAGCATGAGATATGGGTGGCGTAAGGTTAACCTAGTGCTATAAGCATATACAAATCTGGCTGGGATAATTCCATCCCCTTTTGCCACTCCTGTCACCATCTTCCCAATATTGAATTTAGAAGTGGATGGTCCTTGAGGGACCAAGTCTTTTGGATTAATTTGTCCAGATAACGTCAATGATCTATCTTTCTATAGGAGATGAAGAAAGCACATATTAATTAAGTTGGCATTAGCTTTTCCACAAGCAGGGGACGAACCCGAAGGAAATTTAACACATTTAACAAAATTAGCAATGAAAATTTTAAAAAAATTGTGTGAAAAATTCAAAGGGAGCGGAAACAACATTTATATATTATTCTATAAAGAAAAAAAAAATCTTTGGGGGGCAACCCCATTTAGTCGTTGTTCAAACATTTGTCAATGGGTATTTGATACATTCACGGTTTATTTCATTGTACTTTCTATTTTTTTTCTACTACATCACATATTATATATCTTATTTTTTATTCTTTTTCGATCTCCCTCTTAATGTAGGCGGATTTGATGTGTAAGCACAAAATTTTCCTATTTCTTATGAGAAAATAATTGGTGTACCATATTTTTGTGACAAACAATACAAACACCACAACATACTCTAATTGAAGTAGGTGCTTCCTTCCTTAAAAAAAAGTAGGTGCTCTGTTTTGCGATAATATTGAGATATATTCCTCTTTGCAAATAGATCAATATATACATTGTGCCGGGAATTATTATTTTTTTACATTGGAAAGATAAATTGCATCGGCCAGAAATTGATTCCTGGATCTCCCTCTATCCAACTCATATGTCCCTTATCTCCTACCACTTGAGTTATCCTACAAGGACACATTGTGCTGAGAATAAACAAATATTAATTAACACTTAAGATATAACTCATTTTATTCTTTGTTTTTCTCTTTTTACATTGATCACATTAATTATATCACTTCTTTTTCTTCTCTTTATTTCTGAAGTGCGATGTATTCAAATCATTTTCTAATAAAATAATTCAAGGATCTTTTAATTAGTATATATATATATATATATATATATATATTAATTTATTGCCTTTCAATCCAAAAGCAGTGTCTAGTGGGAGTTATGGAGGTTGGAAACTAGTGGGAGTGCTGCTTTTCCTTTTCTCCTCTATATGACACAAACATGTTCTTATGCATGTTTACAAAGAAATTCTATGAACTGGGTGTACTGATTAAGTCAATCATGTAATGAATTTAGATTAATATTATAAAAAGTCAAAAATTTCTAAATAGGGATAAAACAGGAATTTCTCACCGTATTTAGAGGGACATAAAACATATTAAATCATTTTCTTGTTAACTATTCATATATAAATCTATGATAAATTCGATTCAGATAATGGTAGGATAATTGTCTGGGCGCACCGATTTATTTAACAATTGGGCTGACCAAAACTATGTACCAAATAGGCCGGGCAACCCATGGTCCAGTCGGACTAAAACCCAAGTTATAAATAACAGGCACCATCCAAGCGATGGGGGACCTATCATTTCACGCATTTTTCATTCGTTTGTTTACTTCGCCTGCTCTCTAATTTGATTAGCCTTCAGTCTGTGGTTCCATACCGGAACCTATAACATATAAGATAAGAGCTTAACTATCATACTTGTATTTCTTATTCATCTCTTTTATCTTATTACTCTTTATCTTACTGTTGATCACCAAACGAGTTGTAAAAGTTTCTAAATTCAAGAGGGCATGCATAGCAGAGGTTATAATAGTGTTAGGAAGGTCATGAATAAATTAACGAATGACAACTCTCATGTGCATTGTTGATCCGATCCCCTGTAGAAAAAGATACCTACTAATAATTCCCAATATTATTTGATACTGATTTGGTCTATTAATTGGCACCATGATAGGTTCCATCTAAGTTGCGATATCAGCATAACTGCATAAGACATTAATATTCTTTGGTTTGTAGCTCAAGACACCATTGATAAAATAATACGAATAGGAATAAGAACCTAGTCAACAAACAAATATGGAAAAAGAGGGAGAGAAGACTTGCACGATATTTTTGAATGTCACATGAAATTTGTAAAAATTAAATGATATATATACTAATTACATAAATATGTGAATAATAATGATTACAATAAAAAAATAAAAGAGGACATAAAAAGAATTATCTGGAACCAGATTGAATTCTTATGTTATATGCCATCACCTCCAACAACAAATATAAAGTAAAGACATAATTATTCCATCACTTTACGACTTATAAAAGCATTTGGAAACATAAATTAATAGTTGTTATAGAATATCCCTCCATGCCTTTCGCATAAAGTGGATGTAAATATTCATCTGCTGTTCATCTACCAAAATTGTTGATCAAACGATCAGGAAACTAAATTATTACGAGAAAATAAAAGTGACTTTTACCCTGTGTGAATGAAGCAATATATGCTTCTTTTGGCATGATTTTTTATGTACGTTATGATTATGATATTCAACCATAGAAAAGCAAGTGATTGAGTGAATAGTTATTTTTGGCACCGGTAAGGGGTGAGTGGTGGTTGGTGGTTGGGTGGGAGGAGGAAAAAGAGAAAAATGGAGTAGAATGCTGAAAGTGATTAATGTGAAAATTAAAGTCCATATGAACAGGTTATGTGAGCACTTAAACTTTTAACATTACTTTTATCAATGTAATGTCCGCAGAGGAGTAGTTCATTGTGTGTTCAATCAATATATATAGCATTTAGTAATTTTTCTCAACAAAATTCTTTTTTCAGTGGGTTGAGTTGATGATATTAACTGTCCACAACAGTAATTAATTTCTTTATTGTGGGTACTTGCATTGAATGATAAACGGCTGAACACAATATACGCTCTATTTTCATGAATGATGATCAAACCTCCAACTTCATAGTCAAAGGATTAAGTTTTTTTGGTGCAGTTTGTAAAGAAAAAACAAAGAAACCGAAAGATCCCAGACTACAATTTCACAGAGGAGACCTTGAAGCAGTAGTCAGAAGAAACAAACTCAAACCCGCTAACAGCTGCTCTATCACCGCAAGGCCTGCACTCTGCTCCGGACCATGCTTAGCCAAAAAATAAGCACAAGCATTATCCTCCTTCAATGTGTGGCGAATCTCCACTGACAAAGGACGACACAACAACTCCTCAATAACCCAAATAAGAGAAGCAAATAAGTGATAAGAAGAATGCACATACTTAACAAAAGTCACAGTATTTAAGGAATCCGATTGACAATCCACAATGCGATAACCACGAGTCCACGATTCAAAGAGTCAGTCCCCGAATGATAGTTAAAGTGGTAAGAATTATAGACTTAAGGGTCGGGTGAGATAAAGAGTGAAGAGTCCAGAGTTCGAACCTTGAAGAAAATTAATTTACTAACAACTAACATTTGACTATAAAAAACACGATCCAAAGAGTCAAAGAATTAAGTGAACTACTACCACTTCATTTTCTCAACTAAATTGTAGTCGAAACCAGGTAGAAGTGCAGGGAGCAGCCCATATTGGCCCAAAACTGGTGGCAGTTTGTAAAGGAAGTCCAGAGCATAGAAATGAGTTTGAGTTTTGAGGAACAGAACAGAACACACGTTGCAGTCAGATCACGCGCACGTGCTGCCACGTACTTCAACAAATGGCATCACTTGAGTTTTTTCAGTAATTTACTCCAAATCCATGTCCGAATTCACGTATCTTTCGGCCCCTTTTAATTTCCTATATTTTTTAATTAAAAAAAAATAACAAGTTGAAGTTTTAGGAAATCTTCAACAGTACATTGTAGGGGTGTACAAAGGACGGGTTGGGACGGGTTTTAGTTAACCCTAACCCGGCCCTAAATATTGATCGGGCCAATTCTTAGACCCTAACCCGTCCCTAGACCCGAAGAAACCCGACAATATGCGGGTCCAATTTAGGACGGGTCTATGTAGGACGGGACCGGTTTGACCCGAGGGACAATAAATCTAAGACTATTTAATACTAATTATAAAATTTAAAGACAATAACATACTAAAAGGGTTACAAGTGAGAACTATTTTTTAGAAGAAAGAGCTTGAAATGATCCAATTCTTGCATAGTCTATGTCATAATCTATTGCACTTGAGAGGTTTACATTTTATTTGATCTATATGCACGTGTCACTCATTTTGTTTGATCTCTCTTCACTTGTCTCACATGTGCATTACATAATTTTCTCTTGTTAAAGCATGAAAGTGTTCATCTTTTAACCAACGTTTATTTAATTAGTAAGATAGATGTTAAAAAATTTCATATCATCCACATGGTAAGATAAACTTGAGAATCATCTATCATATTTTAACCATTATAACAAATTAAAATTTTATAAAATATATATGTGGGACGGGCCGGGTGGCCCGAATGTCAACCCAAACCCGACCCGACCCGAAGCCAAATAACTCAATGATTAGGGATGGCAATGGGTCGGGTAGGGTGCGGGTTTTGCCAAACCCAAACCCAAACCCGAAATCAAAAACCCACACCCGCACCCGCACCCGAACCCGAAATGGGTGGTGAACTTAAACCCACACCCGAACCCATTGGGTTTCGGGTTCACCCGACCCGTACCCACACCCGCACACAACCTCAAACAAACAGTTGAACTCGGAAACCCGACCTGAAAAAGACTGTGAAGAGAGCTATATTATGTAATGTAACATTGTAATTGCCATGTTACTGTTAAATTAATATGCAAGATGCTGCATATATTGTACTGCACAAGCAGAATACTTAGGTTTCACTTATACAGATCCGGGTTCGGGTAGGGTTCGGGTGCGGGTTTGGCCAAACCCAAACCCGAACCCGAAAGTGATCGGGTAAAACCCGAACCCGAACCCGAACCCATTTAACTCGGGTTTTCACCCAAGAAATCGGGTCGGGTCGGGTCGGGTGCCCATGGGTTCGGGCTTCTCTGCCATCCCTATCAATGATCAACCCTAACCCGACATCTTTTAATGATCGGGCCGGGTTGAACCCGGCCCGAAAGGCTTGGGCCGGGACGGGTTGGGCCGGGTCTTGTACACCCCTAGCACATTGCATCAAGCATCGACACGTGTCCGCATCTCCTTGGTCTGTACTCTATATAAATACCCCTCGCTTACCCAATCTTCACCCCGTTCACCGAATAGGGTGTTTTGTGTTAGTTTGGGTTATCCTCGCGATTCTCCCAAACTTTCTCTCTCTCTAGCTTTCTCTCTCATCACAACGCTGTATGCGATTGATTGATTGATTCTTCACTCTCTCGCTTCGCGGTCTCTAATTCGCTTGGTGCAGGTCGGGAACCGCTGCTGCTTCTGCCGTTTTCGCGCGTAATCACTCACCGGAGGAGCGGTTACCGCCGCCGGTTGGATCGGATCCCGCCTTGCATCAACTGAATCGGAACCCGCCTTGAAGCTTTGCCTCGTTTTCCGCTCAGATCTCATCTCCGAGTAAATTTTCAATTCCTGTTTATTAGATCCGAATTCATTCCTGTTTTTGCAGCTTATCGTCTCCATGGAAACCTCAATTATTGATATAGATCCTGATGCATAGCTTCCAAATCTAACGAAAATTGAGTGTTTACAATTAGATTTGATTTTCATTGATGTGTTTTCTGATATCGATTGAAATTCGAGATTCAATTCTTTCTTGAACATGGATTTTGATTCCAGTAATTGTGATTTTGTATCCATTGATAGCAGCTTAAGAAATATCTATAAGGTTCATACTGAATTGAGAAATAATGGTTATGATGAAGTTTAGCTCTGTGCTGAATTAGCCACAAGTGTTTGATGCTGACACATTTGATTTTGCTGCTTGTGCTGATTCTAGTTCATGCTATTTCTAGATTGTTTGATATTGCTTTTTGAACACAAGGTTTTAGTTTGTGATACTATAAGAGGCAAGTTGTGTAGAAATTGTTTGACTCTGTTTGCTCTGTTTCCAGCTGTTTGAAAAGGAAACCTAAGCTGAGACTTATGGACTATTTAGCACTAGCTGAGTCGAACTCGAAGCAATTGATATTGGTTCCATTGGTTTATTTGAAAGTTTGATGCATAAGAAGAAGAATGTATAGTTGCTAGCTTGATTTCGTTATTTGTTTCATGTTGTCATATGTCCAGTTGTCTAACATTTGTGAAGTTAAGATCTGATCTTCAGTTCCTAATATGAGGTCAAATAAGGACTTTGAAGGATTCCAATCACTTATCACTGATCTGAAAGTTTTGAGATCCATTTTGTCTATGTTTCTGGCCATTTATGTTGCATTGATTGTCTTTTCCTTTATAGGCATCTTCTATAAACAGTCTGCAAAAGTATTTACCCTGTGTTTAGTTAGTAATTATGGGTGCTAAGGGGACATATGTCCTGCTATATGATGGGTGTCTTATTCACATTGTAGGCTTAGACTTAATGTAGAACATTGATGTTGTTATTTGGTAGTATGAGAATGCTATTTACCTTGTTAAAAAACACATAATTCCTTCCCCCTTAGGCCTTAACACTTGTATCTCAAAATAAGTGATTTTATCTCTAGGATTCAATAAGATGAGCTACTAATATATTTTCATACAACTGATACAAGAATAGTGCCTTTCTTCTATTTATTAGATGGGCATACACAAATTTGAAATAGCTTAACATTTAACAGCATGCCAATATGAAATAAGTGTTCATTATAGTTTGTTTTTGCTTATGAAAGTAAATAATAAACTGTTTATTTGGGTACAATGAGCTGTCCTTCTTAGGAAAATCCCAATTGCATGATTGGCTTTATATTTGCAATTTATTGGCAGTAACAGAGTAATCAAGTTTATGATTTAGGGTTACGTAGAAAAGAAATATTTTAAGTTTATTTCTTTATCTTCTATAAGCCCATGGATTACCTGCTAAATTTTTTATCATCATTTGTCTTTATTTTTATTTGTGATAGAAAAATTTACTTATGTGGAAACAAATTGAATTCAGACATGCAGATTTTTATGACTGACAAAGTTACTTATGTGGAAACGGTTTTGAATTCAGACTTGCAGGTTTCCAGATTAAGAATTTTATGCCAGAACCTATCGTTATTGTGTCATCAATGATCAATTGACTTGACAAGCATGTCGTTTTTATTATGATGAAATTTGTAACCTCATCTTGGCCAACATGTATTTTATTTTATTCTATGACGAAATTAGCAACCTCATCTGATGGAACCATTTTGTAAAATACATTTAACCTTAGAAGGCTGGGAAGGAAGAGAATCATAATGTCTGTGTCAAACCTTTTCATCGCAGTGGCCAGGGTATATAATTATAATCTATTGCTGTGTGCTTATAACTAACCTTTTGCAGGTGTAGTGGCAACCTTGTAATTAATTTGCTAGAGAAATTGTACGCTATGGTTGGTTAGAAATCTATAACTTGGAACTCTTCTTTTGCTTCTTGATATGGGAACAGTCCACAAAAATAGCAAAAGTTCAGAAGAGCAGCAGGTATGTTGTTATATGCAAGGTTCAGGTGTTACGTGGATTTCAACATATGTTGAAGTTGGATACGATTGCATATTCTGGAATACTGTGTAAATTTAGATTAAGCAAAGGTTTCTTACTTTCTTTTTGTTTTTGACATAACAAATGGTTTGTGTTGGGCTTTTGGGCCTATAGCATGTTGCTGTTTTTATAATAATAATTAGCGTGCAAGTTTAGATTAGCAAGGATTCAATTGACCAAAAAAAAAAGATTAGCAAGGATTCCTTGACCAAATAAGATTTGATTTATCGATTTACTGTTTGGTAACAGTAGATATGATCTGAAGAGTTGGAATTTGTTTCCTTTTATCTGAAAGATGCTTCCAAGAGTCAAATTCTTCATGTAAGTTATTTACTGTATATATGTTGGTTCCTTGTTTTTGACTTTTTTGCTTGCCACCTCTCTTTTGGATATGCGTGAGACATGTGGGGGGTTGGAAGAATTTATATAATCAGTTAAGTACCCATGCTTCATCCCATAAAAGACTCGTGCTTATAAAGATCAAAGACATATAGGTATGGAAGCATGTTTTTGGATCCTGTTTGAATCGTTTAGGATTTATTTAATTTAAATTAAAACAATCTCGTATCAATTGATCTACATGGTTGGTGGTGTACAAAAGCGTGTCGAGGAAACTTACTTGAGGTAGTATTTTATTACTATTTAAGATGATCCTGACTTTAATAGTCAAATAAAACGACAAAACGAAAAAGCAGTATGTGTCCGTGACATCTTTCTTACTAGCATTTGGTCAAGGTTTTCGGTGGTTCACTTCACACATGATAAAAGTGAAACAAGGTGTTTTTTATAGAAATTCTTGTGAAAGAAGAACATGACCTTTTAATAGGCCTAATCTTTTAAAAATATCTCTCTTGCTAACACCATTGGTGTCACCTAACATTCATCATCTCTTTTTCGACCCCCAACTACCAACCTTCATTGCATTAGACTCCTAAAATAACGCCTAACTAAAACTTTTCTCCCTTTGCGATAAATAATTTACGTTGAAATTGAATCAATTATTGCTTTAAAGCATTATCTTTTCGGTGACCCTTAATGTGGACCACTTTTAAAGTGGTCTAATTTTGACCGTTTTTTTTAACCTACTATAACAGGTGAACACATCTTTTTTTAAAAAAATTTAATATATGACAAATTTTTAATGATATTTTTTCTTAAAAAAAATAATGTGTTGACCTGCTATACCCGGTCAAAGTAGGTGGTGTAAAATTACACCACCTAAAAATGGTGCATATTAGGTTCACCCTATCTTTTCATGCCTAGCTTGTCAGATTTTTCATTACAAATTGAATATTAATATGTCATTCTGACAGTATCTCATTATTCCTCAGCAATGTGCAATTTCTTACTAGATGCCTGGGAAATTGCATAACACAACTTTTTGACATTGAGGGCTGTCATACTTATTTTCTACGCGTTTTTTTTCTAATTTCCGGGGATGTAAGGTCGTTGTTAATTAGTCATGAATGATAAAGCACGGAAGTGTATATGATATTTTACCCTTCTTTTTCTTCATACTATTTTCATTTATTTTTTCTTTTTATCTTTTTTTTTCCTGTCACATTACGTATTCTGTTGCAGTAGGGGGAGAGCTTCCTGCCGTTTGAACTACAGTTCACATTTTTATAGATGGTAGCTGGAACCCGACAAAGGGAAAGATGGACTGTGCGGCGGTTATTCGGGACAGTGGTGACCGTTGGCTATTAGGCTTGTCAATGAGTCACAGCCATGGAAGTGCCTTCCTCGCTGAACTCTTGGTTGTAGAACTGGGCCTCAACCATGCAATTGAGCTTGGACACACAGACGTAGTTTGTTTCACCGATTGCTTACAAGTGGTATCTGACCTTCAACCTTCCTTTGATACAGCTGACTACTGGGGTCGTTAAGCCATTGATTGTGTGCGATGCGCCATGGGAGCTATACAACACTGCTTGGTTAGGAGCATTGAGCGGGAGAGAAATAACACGGCGGACCAACTAGCACGGGAAGCGGCTAGTGAGGGCTCGCAACGACGAGTTTGGAGCAACCCTCCATCAATTGTCTATGCTTCGCTTTATTTAGATGCGTCTAATTAGTTTTGTTCTGCCTTTAATTTTCCTCCTGTAAACCAAAAAAAAAAAATCATTCATTTATTGTTGTATTGAAGGAGTCTCACGCTTGTAGTTAGTGGTGATAGCTAAAAGATTAGGCGGCTCAGCCCACATGGTTTCAATGAAAATAAAGATCATAAGTAACATATCATTTATAAATTAGATTTCATATCATTTTGTTAGTAGTTTTTATATTATGCATTTACTCTGTACATAGAGCATGATCAGTAATTTGGTATATCATCTTCTTTCAATTACAAATCTTCTGTATAGATTCATTAACCCAAAACCTAACAATAATTTGGTATATTTCAGTAAAATGCAAAAGAAGTTTCAGTATCACAGCAAGAGTTTTTAGTTTTTTTTTTGGTCAAAGAGTTTTTAGTTTTTGTCTGGCTCGAGTTGTTGGACTCGAGTTAGATTCTGTATTCCCTCTTTTGGGCTCGGCCTCTGGGCCTTTTTAATATACCAGACCCTTTTGACCAAAAAATAAAGCGCTTCATGGCAACGAGTCAGAGAAAGTCATTTTAGATAGTAACAAAGCTTGACCAAAAAAAAAGATAGTAACAAAGCAATATAGACACAAATGGTTACCATACTTTGAATATCTAAACCTTAAAGCAACTCAATCAACAATTGTATTTACTTTTTCGAAATCAAACAATGCGAACATATGGCAAGATATTTTTTATGATTTTTAATTTATTCACACTTTTCTTTTTCTTCCATTTAATTTTCACTCACTTTTTTTGTATCTCTCTTTTCTTTCGACATCACATATTGACAGTGACAATTATATTTTCTTTTTTCGTCATCTATAATATCTCTTATTTCTCTATTCTTTTTTTTTTCTCTTAATGTAGGTGGTAAATGAGTGTGAACAAAGAATTATTCTTTTATTATTATTGTTGTAGTCGCAATCAAAATTCAACTTGAAGAAAAAAGAAAATTCAACCTGCGGATGTCACCGTTTATATATTGTCACTTCAATTAGGAAAATTTGGAAAGTTAGAATTTAGAAATAAAAGGCACATAATGATTTTTAGTGGAAGATTATAGATCAAGAATAAAATAATTAATCTTTCATCATACAGCCTGATCACTTTGAATTGGACTTGGGGATAAATTGAATTACTCAAGTACTAAACATAAGACTGAATTGGAAAAAATTACTCCCTCCGTTCCTTTTTAAGTGTCGTTTTAGAAGAAATTTTTTGTTCTTATTTAACTGTCGTTTAGATGTTTTAAGGTCTATTTTGTCAATTATACCCTTGCTAGTAAGTGGAAATTAAATTCTCATTACATTAGTTCAAAGTCTTGTCTAATAAGTGAAAATTAAATTCCAATGAAAGTACCCAAAAGAGCTTTCAAAGTTGCATAGAAAAATGTGTCAACATTAAAAATTGGAGGGAAGTTATAAATTTTTATTGCTACTAGCCACTAGCGAGGGAAGAATGATAAATAGTTTAATGATATGAGAGAGAGTGGAACAAAAAATTAATTATCCACTATTTTGGTTGAAAAACCTTATAACTTTATGATAAGGATGTGGGATGGTAGAATGGGAAAAAAACTCCAATAACCCACTATCTTGTAGAGCTTTTTGGTAGAATGACACTTAAAAAGGAATGAAGGGAGTACAAAATAGTAAATATGTAACGACATGCCGCACCTTTTTCATGATGACATTGAAGGGGGAAAAAAAATTAGAACGTAGACGGCCGGGAAATGAGAAAAAAAGTTCAACGATTAATATATTGAAATTACCTTACATCAGTGTAGAAAAAGACAACACAATTGAAGAGAAAAAGAATAAAAATGTCAAGGGTTAATCACTATCAAGAAACAAAAGTTATATCAATTATATATCCATAGATCATACATAAAATTAAATAATTAGTTTTTGTTTAAGTACACTTTCAACTGAATGTAAGAGGAAAATGGAAAAAGGAAATTCATTAGTCAAAAGAAAAAAAAAACACATAATGTCAATCACAGTTAAGAACTTAAGAAATGAAATTTAGAAAAATAAATATATACTAGAATAACTTACATATTAATACTAGATAAGCTACATGTATATGGAACGGATTATTTAAATCAAACCAATTATCTTGGTACATACATAATTCTTATCTTGACTATAAACTGGGAGCTGTTTAGACGAAACATAGTATATTCTTTGAGTTAATCAGTTAATGTACGAGATAGCCCAATAGATTTGACTTTTAAGGATACCTGTTTACATTGTAGTGGGTAATTCAGAAATCAATTGAAATTGTCACACTCATGAGTTCATCACATAGATTAACAGAAGGAATGAACTTGCTTCTTCTGTGGTTCCTCCAAATTATCAAATCTCTATATATAGATACAGACACTCACACAGCTGAAGCAAACACACATTCTAGTTGCCTTGCTAGTTTACTTGTTCCTCACTTCCTCTGTCAAATGAAGCCCTTTTTGATCATGCTGCACTTGCATGCATCTTGGTCTGTGTGCCTTCACATCTTACTTCTATTTACTTTGAACTCATTGTTTTTTACAACAGCCTCTGCATCATCAAACGAGATCGACCATTTTGCACTACTCAAATTCAAGGAAGCTATATCCAGTGATCCATATGGAATCCTAGATTCTTGGAATGCTTCTACACACTTCTGCAAGTGGCATGGAATCACATGCAGCCCCTTGAATCAAAGGGTTACAGGGTTGAGCCTGCAAGGATATCGCTTACAAGGACCCATATCTCCCCATGTTGGCAATCTCTCTTCTTTGAGAAATCTCACCCTTGGAAACAATAGTTTCTCTGGAACGATCCCACGAGAATTGGGTCATTTGTATCAACTGCAGCTACTTCGGCTCAACAATAACTCATTGGTTGGCGAAATTCCTTCAAACTTGACAGGTTGGTCTAATCTCAAAGGCTTATACTTGTCGGTGAACAATCTGATTGGCAGTGTACCAATTGGAATTGGCTCTCTTAGAAAGGTCCAAGATTTGTTCATTTGGAACAATGATTTAACAGGACAAATTCCACCATCAGTAGGGAATCTTTCATACCTTAGTTATCTTAATTTGGGTTCTAATAACTTGGAGGGAAATATTCCACAAGAAGTATGCCGGTTGAAAAACATGGGATGGATGTCATTGGGTATAAACAAGCTATCTGGTAAACCTCCTTTTTGTCTTTACAATATGTCATCTTTAACTCTATTGTCTATACCTGTGAACCAATTTAATGGCTCTCTTCCACCTGAAATGTTCCAAACCCTTCCCAATCTCCAAACACTTTTCATTGGTGGGAATCAAATCTCAGGTCCAATCCCAGCTTCCATCACAAATGCATCTGCCCTTAAAGCATTTGGTATCACTGTAAACCATTTTGTCGGTCAATTTCCAAGTCTAGGGAAGCTGAAGGATCTTGAGCTCCTAAATTTGTCTCAGAACAATCTAGGTGGCAACTCAACTAAAGATTTGGAGTTTTTAGAATCCTTGACCAATTGTAGTGAGTTGTATTTGATCGATATATCCTACAATAACTTTGGAGGTCATTTACCAAATTCCTTGGGAAATCTGTCCAACCAATTCAATTACCTATACCTTGGGGGCAATCATATATCAGGAAAAATTCCTATAGAATTAGGAAATCTAATCAACTTATTTCTCTTTACCATAGAAAATAACCGTTTTGAAGGGATGATTCCAGCTACTTTTGGGAAGTTTCAAAAGATGCAAGTGTTAGAATTGAGTGGGAACCAACTCTCAGGAAATATACCAACCTTTATCGGCAACCTCAGTCAGTTGTCTTATTTGGGTTTAGCACAAAATAGGTTTGAAGGAAATATTCCACCAAGTATAGGAAACTGCCAAAATTTACAAACCCTATACCTTTCACAAAACAACCTGACAGGAAACATACCCTCAGAGGTTTTTAGTCTTTTCTCTCTAACAAAATTGTTGGACTTGTCACAAAACTCACTTAGTGGAAGTCTAGGAGAGGAAGTGGGAAGGCTAAAAAACATCAATACGTTGAATGTTTCAGAGAATCATCTATCTGGTGATATTCCTCAAACCATTGGTGGATGCACAAGTTTGGAGCAACTTTACTTGCAAGGAAATGCCTTTAATGGAACCATACCGTCCTCTTTAGCTTCACTCAAGGGACTTCAACGATTAGACCTATCAAGAAACAGCTTGTCTGGATCAATACCTGAAAGTCTACAGAATATTGCTTTCCTAGAATACTTCAATGTATCTTTCAACAACTTGGAAGGTGAGATACCAACTGAAGGTGTCTTTGGAAATGCAAGTGAGGTGGTGCTAACAGGAAACAATAACCTTTGTGGTGGTATTCCAAAGCTGCATCTACCGCCATGCCCTATCAAAGGCAACAAACATGCAAAACACAATAATTCCAGGTTGATAGCAGTGATAGTTAGTGTGGTTGCTTTTCTTCTTATATTGTCACTTATTCTATCTATCCTTTGGACGAGGAAAAGAAACAAGAAAGAAAAACCTGGTTCCCCAACTCCAAGAATTGACCAGTTGGCTAAGGTTTCTTATGAAAACATACACAACGGAACAGAGGGGTTCTCATCTGGAAACTTGGTAGGATCAGGAAATTTCGGATCTGTCTACAAAGGAAAACTTGAGTCAGAAGACAAAGTTGTAGCCATAAAGGTTCTAAAACTACACCAGAAGGGAGCTCACAAGAGTTTCATTGTTGAATGTAATGCACTCAAAAATGTTAGACATCGGAATTTGGTTAAGATCTTAACATGTTGTTCCAGTACAGATTCCAAAGGTCAAGAATTCAAGGCTCTAGTTTTTTAGTACATGAAAAATGGAAGCTTAGAAAGTTGGTTGCATCCATCAACAGAAATTGTAGATCCACAAGAATCATTGAACCTTGAGCAAAGGTTAAATATTATGATTGATGTTGCTTCAGCATTTCACTATCTTCACTATGAATGTGAGCAGCCTGTCATTCATTGTGATTTGAAGCCCAGCAATGTTCTTCTTGATGATTGCTTGGTAGCTCACGTGAGCGATTTTGGCTTAGCAAAATTGCTACCATCTATTGGAGTCTCCCAGATGCAAAGCAGCACACTTGGAATAAAGGGGACTGTTGGTTATGCTCCTCCAGGTATGGCTGCCATTGTCTGGTTATGTTCTAAAATGTTTTAATTTCTAGTTTAAAGCTCTCTTGCTTTTGGACCTTTCGTTTCTTTTTGAGTAAATCTTTTGATGATAGCTTTAATGGTATTAACTGATTTTCAGAGTATGGAATGGGTTCTGAGGTTTCAATTGAAGGTGACATGTATAGCTTTGGAATTCTAGTTTTAGAAATGTTAACTGGAAGGAGACCCACAGATGAAATGTTTGAAGATGGTCATAATCTCCATAATTATGTTAAGATTTCCATCTCAAATGACCTCTTGCAGATTGTGGACCCAACTCTTGTCCACAATGGATTAGACTGGGGTACTAACAGTGGAGACCTTGGCATTGTGCATCCTAATGTAGAGAAATGTTTACTTTCACTTTTTAGTATTGCACTTGCATGCTCCGTGGAATCGCCAAAAGCAAGAATGAGTATGGTTGATGTCATAAGAGAGCTCAATATAATCAAAAGCTTCTTCATTCCTTCTACAGTTTCTAAGGTTAATTTAATGGAGGAAGGTTGCATTACAACCACAAAAGACATGATGTAAAGTCATACAGTGAGCTGCACTGCATGTGTGTATATCATGTGAGGATTGAGTGATAGAAGGGTTATTCAAGTTGTGGAAAGTTTCTTTCTTTCCACTAAGCATTCTTCTCCTCTTCTTCTGTTCAATTGTTACCCTTCTTCTATCTTATACATATCATTAACTCTCAATTGAATTTCCAGACTACATGACTCCTAATTTTGTGGTTTCCGTTGCTGTCATTACAAAAGATTGACGTTCATTTGGAAACAAATCTATATGCATTATGATGCAGAACCTAAGATCCATATCTTGACCCCCACCTATTTCCTGGATAGATGATAGGGTTATAATAGTATATAAAAACTTTCTTTTAGTATTAAGGGTAATCTCTGTTTCATTTATGAGACATGAAATGAACTGCATGAGAAGTCCAGAAAGAAAAACTACATCATATGAAATATTCAGTAATAACTAAAGCATTATATATCCTGAACTGATGCTTACAAATGCTTTTATCTCAGTAATTTTCAAAGATTTCAAATTTTCTTGGACCAAAAAAAGGGATTTCACATTTTCAGAGAGTGCAAGGCTATGTGAAGTCGTATTTTGAAATCCGATTTTCAGATATAACGATAACAAGAGAAATTAAGACAGCCATCGGTGTCATAATCATTCAATCTAACCAAGGGCAACAATAACTTGTAAAAAGTAAAAACAATAAAATTGAACTCAGTAACAGTGTTTACAAGAATCAAACAAGGATAGAAGTGCAGGCTAAAAATGCGAGTGTGGAGAACAAATTTCGCTTCATTTTAAAAGAAGAGAGTGCACCTTCGTCTGGTAAAGCTACTTCAAGAGCTGCAAGAAAGTGCTCCAGTCTTGCCGCGTCAGAATGATTCCACCAGTTGAAAACCTGCTTCCTCGCGGGAGCTGATTTTTCCTCCGTTGGTTCTTACTGGTTCACTTTCGGTTGAAAGCACTGTACCTGCTCCGGACATAGCTGGACAACATGGCATTCCAGGAAACACCATCCTTTCTCAGGCATTAAATCAAACAGCTTGCCAGCCTCGTCGAGTCTTCGGTTCCTGACATACCCAGTAAGTAATAAATCAAATTCCAGGAAAACAAGTCCCTCTCAGGCATTTTATCAAACAGGTTCCTTGCAAGAGTGAACTTGGCGTTCCTCAAGTACCCAGATATGATGGCATTGTAGGAGACAGAGCTTGTTGTTGGTGACACGGAGAGCATGTTACTGTGTCTTGTGCTCTGTCTCTGATTTAGCGTACTTTAGAGGATGATGTTGGCTTAGGTAGTTGAACTTGAAAATCGCAGTTGTGTTTCGTTCGTTTCGTATATAACTGTCTCAAGTTATAGTTCCCGCGCAAAATCCAGTTGAAGTATTATTTAAATTGTGCGTATATAACTACAATTTACAATTACTTACCACAAAAAAGAAAAATGATTATAATTAGTTACAATTTTTTATTTCCATTTTACTTTTAAAGTTACTTTCACACTTTAAAAAAAAGTCAAATATTCCCTAAATAAGAATATTGTTCCTAAGTAAAAATATTGGGGTTGGAATGTCATTGTAATTCATATTCCTAGGGATAGAAACAATGCAGCAGACGTGTTAGCCCGTCAAGTTTCGAGAGGGTACGTATCGTCGTGTCTAAAAGCTTCCTCCTTAAAATTGAGAGGATCCCCAGCCCTCCTTCTATTGCTCTTGCTTCCTTGTGCCAAGATGCAATTGTGTAGCTTGTTTGTTCTTTTGTTAATTTTTCTTTGTAACCACAAAATATGTGAATAATATATTTTATTTTTTCAAATTACAATTTATACGTTATCCTATCACAATATTGATAATTATATAACTATCATATTATAAAGTAACTTGTATTTTTCTTAAAGCTGATAAATGATAAAAGGTAAATAAAAAAATAAAAGTTCATGTGGTTGACAGAACAAAGTCGAAAGTAACTAAGTAAATGTTTACCAGTCGCAGTTTCTAATAGTGGCTTACTAATAAAAATAATATGTAAAATGTTCATATGTCCAAGGGCAGGAACTTGAGCAATAAAATTAAAATCGAATTCAGACATTGAGCAATTCATACAAGGATCATACCATTAAATCAAGTATAGCCTGAAAATGTGAAACTATCGAGTGTAGAGATCAAGGTAGCGTTTGGTAGACAGGTGGGAAGGGAACGGAACATGACACATGAATTCCGTTTTGTGTTTGTCATGTTTTTAAGATGGAACGGAACGGGACAAAAGGCACTAGGAACGGGACACTTTGGTTCCCTGGAAAATGGTGGAACGGAAGGGAACGGAACGAAACACTCTCTTAAAACTTTGATAAGTTCAAAAATACCCCTAATTTATATTTGAAATTTTATGTATCTAAACAGTTTAAGATCACTTATAAAATTGAAAGCACTTATTATATTTGTAGACAAAGTTAAATGAAAATCTACTTTTTCAAAAAAATCACTTAAAATAAAATCAATTATTTTTACAAAAGTAAAATCACTTTTTGTAAACAATGATAAACGAGCCAATTAGAGTGCGTTTGATTCAACTTAATTCGGAAAAATCACTTTTTAATCAAAAAATCACTTCTTAATCAAAAAATCACTTTTTTAATCAAAATATCACTTTTTGTGTTTGTTTCAGGTGAAGTTGAAAACAGATTATTTGACATAGTTACTTTAGCTTATCATGGAAATCTATGATGATAGTTGAGAGGAGATAAAAAAGTGATTTTAATTAGAGTAGTCTAACACGAATCAACTTAATTAAAATAAAATCAATTATTTTCTCAAAAGTAAAATATGTTTTTGTAAGCAATGATAAACGAGCCAATTAAAGTGTGTTTGATTCAACTTATTTTGGAAAAATCACTTTTTAATCAAAAAATCACTTTTTGTGTTTGTTTCAGTTGAAGCAGATTATTTGAAACAGTTACTTTAGCTTATAATGAAAATCTATGATGATAGATGAGAGGAGATAAAAAAGAGTGATTTTAATTAGAGTAGTCAAACACGAATCAACTTATGCTTTTCTCAAAATCTCTTTAATTTTTTTTTAAAGAAATAAGTGATTATTTCATGAAGTAAGCAATAACAAACAGTTTATATGCAAAATGTTCAATTTGTTTTTCTCAATCAAATATTAAGCATGCAGGGTTATATATGTAATTAAAATCATGGTTCCGTTCTATTGACTTGGAGTTACCAAACACGACACACAAAACATTATTGTCCTGTGTCATCCTGTTCTGTCCCGTTCCGTTCTATTCTGTCCTGTTTCGTTCCGTCACCAAACGCTACCCAAATTTCACTTTCAAATATAACTGTTTAAATGTGTATTATTTGTTGCCTCTTCTTTTAATTGAAAAGTTTTCAACCTTAGGGCATGGCCGTTCACATGTAGTATACGTTTTTTATCCTAATTAACTCCATCTTAAAGTCAAGTCATTGTAGAATCCCTATCCATAATGCATACACACACTCTGATTCTCTGAAGTCTTAACCTTCTGATCTTCGAATCAAATGAAGCCTTCAGGTGCAATGTTATGATCACTTGAATCTTTCATTGTATTTGTCTGCATCATGAAACGTGATTGTTTGACATTGCTCAAGTCAATTACAATTAAAGAATGAATACCCAACAAACCTTACAATTATATTGACAATTCTGGTTAAAATCATTTTCCATGATGATATATGTACTGCAGAGTGCATAAAATGAAATTCACACAAGTAAAACATTGGCATTACAAAAACAAGAGTTATAAAGGTTAAAATCTTATTTAAAATTTCAAACATTTTCATCTCAAGCATACCACTATCATGTTATGAAAGAAATTCAATTAATTTTGTTCAAGAATGACCGGCCAATGTACATATATAAGTTATGCATATGGAAAAAAAATCTAGTCTATCTCAATTCTCAACATTATATGATATGGTCAAGATTTTCAAAAAAACAGCTACAAATCCTTGCCGGCACACCTTTATTGTTGCAGCTAAAACATAGGTTAAGTGGCAAATCCATTCTCAGGAAGATGATGAAAGAGAGGTCCCAACTTCTTAGACCAGATAAAATTGGACCAAGTTTAGAGTTAAAACTTTTCCATGTATAAATAAATGAGAAACGTGCATAACAATTCACATCCAATCACTTTAGATAATGGCTTAACTTACAGGTTTGATGGAGTTGAAGTGACCAGAGATTTATTTTGGCCTTTTGCCTACATGTGAAGGTGTTAGTGCTAACAAATCAGCGACAACAAAATGGAAGGATCAAGTTACAAATCATTGATTCATTAGAAGAGACATACAATGTAGTTAAAAATCTAATTTTAAGACACCATAATATATGTTATCTCTTGTAATTAAATTGATCAATATCAGACAAACAATAAAAAGATCAATCAGTATCACAGCCAGAGGGAAGAATCTTCTCTGTTCCAAGTCAAACAATCAAACCTGCATATCTATATATACATAGCTATCTAACTAATGATATTCAAATTTCACAACCTACGAGCCTCTTGTTGTTCCTCGAAGCCTTTGTGTACCATGTTCCCTACATTTTCATTTTGGTTATATCTTCTCTTTACTTTCAACTTTGGCCCAAAAATAGCTGACTCTACATTAGGAAACCATACTGACCATTTGGCATTGATCAAATTCAAAGAATCAATATCCAAAGATCGATTGGTCTCTTGGAATAGTTCAACCCACTTCTGTCACTGGCATGGAATCAAATGCAGCCCCAAGCATCAAAGAGTTACAGAGTTGAACCTAGAAGGATATGATTTGCATGGATCTATATCTTCCCATGTTGGCAATCTCTCTTTCCTGAGAATCCTGAACCTCGCCAACAACAACTTCTTCGGAAAAATCACACAAGAGATTGGTCGGTTATTACACTTGCAGAAGCTCAATCTCACCGATAACTTCTTGGAAGGGGAGATTCCTATGAACTTAACAAGGTGCTCAGGTCTCAAAGGCTTATACTTAGCGGGAAATAAACTGATTGGAAAAATTCCAATTGAAATTGGTTCTCTTTGGAAGCTTCAAAGATTTATCGTTGCAAAAAACAATTTAACAGGAGGAGTGCCAAAATTCATAGGGAATTTTTCATCCTTAACTGCTCTCGGGCTGGCTTTCAATAACCTAAAGGGAGATATTCCACAAGAAATATGTAGACACAGAAGCTTGATGCAGATGTCCGCATCAAGCAACAAACTTTCAGGTGCACTTCCTTCTTGTCTTTATAACATGTCAACTCTTACAATAATCTCAGTTCCAGCCAATGAATTTAACGGCTCTCTTCCATCGAACATGTTCCGCACCCTCCCCAATCTCCAAAAATTTTACATTGGTGATAATCAAATCTCTGGTCCAATCCCTACTTCAATTGCAAATGCTTCAACCCTAAAAGTACTCGAGATCAGTCGAAACCAATTCATTGGCCATGTTCCAAGTCTAGGTAAGCTACAAGACCTTTGGCGGTTAAATTTGGAATTGAACAATTTAGGTGGCAATTCAACTAAGGATTTGGATTTTTTAACATCATTGACAAATTGTAGTAAGTTGGAAAAAATATCTATAGCCTCTAATAACTTTGGAGGCAGTTTGTCGAATTCCTGCGGCAATTTATCCACCCAACTAAGAATGCTTTACCTTGGAGGTAATCAGATAACAGGAAAAATTCCTATAGAATTAGGAAATTTATATAGCTTAATTGTCTTGGGTATGGAAAGGAACCATTTTACAGGGATTATTCCGAAAACTTTTGGCAATTTTCAGAAGATGCAAGTATTAAGTTTGGTCCATAACAAACTTTCAGGAGATATACCAGCATTCATAGGTAATCTCAGTAAGTTGACTCGTTTGGGTCTGAAAGATAATATGTTAGAAGGAAAAATTCCCCCAAGCATAGGAAATTGCCACATGTTGCAGGACCTAGACCTTTCGCAAAACAAACTTACAGGAACCATACCCTTTGAAGTTTTTAACCTTCCCTCTTTATTATTGAATTTGTCACAAAACTCATTGAGTGGCAATCTACCTGATGAAGTGGGTAGGCTAAAAAGTATCCATTGGCTAGATGTCTCTGAGAATCATCTTTCTGGTAGCCTTCCTGGAACAATTGGAGGATGCATAAGCTTGGGGTACCTTTATTTGCAAGGGAATTCCTTCCATGGAATCGTGCCATTCTCTTTGACTTCACTTAAAGGTCTTCAACGTTTAGGCCTATCACGAAACAACTTGTCTGGATCAATTCCTAATGGTTTGCAGAACATTAAATATTTAGAATACTTGAATGTTTCTTTTAACAAGTTGGATGGTGAAGTGCCAACAGAAGGTGTCTTTCAAAATGCAAGCGCGTTAGCAGTGTTTGGAAACAAAAACCTTTGTGGAGGTATTTCAGAGCTGCATCTACCGCCTTGCCCTGTCAAAGGTGTGAAACCTGCAAAACACCATGATTTCAAGTTGATAGCAGTGATAGTTAGTGTGGGTGCCTTTCTTCTCATACTGTCATTTATTCTAACCATCTACTGGATGAGAAAAAGAAACAAGAAACCATCTTTTGATTCACCAACAATTGACCAGTTAGCTAAGGTTTCATACCGAGACTTACATCATGGAACCGATGGGTTCTCAGCCAGAAACCTGATTGGATCAGGAGGTTTTGGTTCTGTGTACAGAGGAAACATTGTGTCAGAAGATAGAGTTGTTGCCATAAAGGTCTTGAATCTTCAAAAGAAGGGAGCTAACAAAAGTTTCATTGCTGAGTGTAATGCACTTAAAAATATTAGACACCGAAATCTGGTAAAGATTTTAACATGTTGCTCCAGTACAGATTACAAAGGTCAAGAATTTAAAGCTCTTGTTTTTGAGTACATGAAAAATGGAAGCTTAGAGCAATGGCTTCATCCAACAACAGAAATTGAAGATCAACAAAGATCATTGAACCTTGAACAAAGGCTAAATATCATAATTGATGTTGCTTCAGCATTTCATTAACTTCATTACGAATGTGAGCAGCCTGTCATTCATTGTGATTTAAAGCCTAGCAATGTTCTTCTTGATGAATGCATGGTACCTCACGTGAGTGATTTTGGGTTAGCAAAATTGCTCCCATGTTTTGGAGTCACTCAGATGCAAAGTAGCACAGTTGGAATAAAGGGGACGGTTGGCTATGCTCCTCCAGGTATGACGTTATATTGTTCGGTAAAGTTGTGAAATATTTTAATTTCAAGTTTAAGCTCTTTCTTTTGGATCTTTGATTTATTTGAGTAAATTTGATGATAACTTTGATGATATTAATGATCTGCATTACATTTCAGAGTATGGAATGGGTTCAGAGGTGTCAATTGAGGGTGACATGTATAGCTTTGGAATTCTGGTTTTAGAAATGTTAACCGGAAAGAAACCCACAGATGAAATGTTCAAAGATGGTCATAATCTCCATAATTATGTTGAAGTTTCAATTTCAGAAAGTCTTTTACAAATTGTAGACCCGATTATTCTCCTCAATGAATTCAATCAGGCTACTGAGGATGGGAACCTTTGCATTATGCAATTGCAACCTAATGTAGAGAAACGTTTACTTTCACTCTTTAGGATTGCTCTTGCATGTTCAATGGAATCAGCAAAAGAGAGAATGAGCATGGTTCATGTCATAAGAGAGCTTAACTTAATCAAAAGTTTCTTCCCTACAGTGGTTAGACAGAGGCAGACTGCATAACAACCCCAAAAGATATGATGTAAAAGACAAACAGTGTCATCATACAGTTGCTACCAATTATCCTTTTCTTGTTCATGTATTTTCCTTCTTTAATAAAATATTGTAACAAGCCTGTGATTAATTTTTCTTTTCCGAGTTTTAATGTGTTTAAATTATTACTTAGAGACTTTCTATATAAATTATGCCTAAATTATTAGTCAGTGTGATATACATGTGCAACATTCTAAGGATTAAATTTTTAATTTGTTAACATCAAATTTTGAAATAGTAAAAAAAGATAACAGCTTTGTCAGCTTATGTATAAAAACTCTATGGGGTTAGGTATGAATAAGTGTTGTAGACTTGAAGTCTTTTGAAAAGTTCTGATGCAAGGAAATGATATAAGGGACTCTAAGTATCATCGTCTTTATGTTTTCCCTCAGATTATAAGTACAAAAAAAATATCATCTTGTAATATATATATACAGTTATATTAGGTTAACTTAGGGCATTCACAAAAGCAACAAATGAATACAGTTAGTAAAGTATGAGAGACAACAGACAATGATATCAAACCAGAGAATCAAACATGATGATGATCTAATTGAGGCAAAAAAGAGGGAGGAAGTAGCACATCTACACATATCACATGCATGTAGAAATTTAAACAAGATGTCATGCCTATCTAATTATGATATATTAAAATTAAGTTGTGGGCTAAATCTGGTCACCTCAGTAAAATTTTGAACACTTGATCCTAATTTTGCAACCTCAACTATAATCTGAGGTGTCACATATGCCTTTGCTGCATTCCATCTCATACTAATGTAACAGGCAGTCAGGCACTACTCCAGTTTGGTAAGGAATGAGTGGCAGAGGGGTTATTCAAGTCACTAGGCATTCTCCTCCTCCTCTTCTCTTCAATTGTTACATTTCTCCTATCTTATACTTATAATTAACTCTCTTCAATCGAATTTCCAGATTACATGACTCCTAATTTTCTAGCTTCAGTTGCTGCCATTACAAAAAATTGAGATTTATTTGGAAACCTCACTCATCCCATATATGAATTTTCAAAATTTACACTAAAAGCATCAAAGTGCTCTCAAACTAAGATCCATATTATTGACCCCACCTTTTTCTTGGACAGATGGTGTGGTGATAATATAAACTTGCTTTTTGTATTAAGTGTAAAATCTATCTGTGTGGTTTATGAGACATGCGAAAGGCCAGAAAGAAAAACTACTATTTGGATCAAGTCTAACTCTACCCCAAAAGCTAGTTTAAATGTGAGGATTGTCTTCCCGTACATAAAAAAACTATCTTAGCTATATCTCTAGTCAATGTAGGACTTGAGCACACCCCTCACACCCAGAATTATACATCTGGAGCGTAGAAATTGTAGGACATCTGCGAGGGCCCATATATGGCTGGTTTCCAATAAACAGATCTAGGATAGACTCGGTAACAACTTTTACAAGAATCGGATCAAATTATACGAGGAATATGAAATGCTTAAAAGAAAAGAGTGCACCTTCGCCTATCAACAGTTAATAATTACTAAATATTTAAAAGCCACCATAGTTTATTATCTACCTGCAAGTAATCATTCCACACTTTAAAACGGTTAAATACGTTAATATTAGGCAAGGAAATACCATTTAAAATGAAGTGAATCCTGAAAATGTGGAACTATTGAGTGTAGAGATCAAATTCCACTTTCAAGTTCAACACATCTATCACTGTTATAATTAATAAATGTGAAATGGGCATAACAATTCACATCCAATAACTTTAGATGATGCCTTAACTTATAGGTTTGATGGAATTGAAGTGACCAAAGATCTATTTCCAATCACAGTTTGCCTACATGTTAATTAAGTTGTCCGTTTGCTAGAAAATCAGCCATGACAGAAATGGAATTGTATTGGCTAGGATTAAGGAATTTTTCTTTTGGTTGGAAGAATGATTTGAACCTATTGCTTGAGATTGATGGTCTTTGGATTTGCACACCAAGTGTTTGTGGAAATTACTCTGAGATAGTAAATCTCCCTAAGAAACTTTCATTTGATCCTGGAGGATTTAGGGATTGTTCACAAGCTGTTTGTGAAAATGACACAATGATAGGATATTCTTGCGTAAATGCTCCAATGATTGATAGATGCTCATTAAGCAGTTGGAGCAGGTTCAGTTCGAGTTGTTTGGTAAACGAATAGGTGGAGCTTTAAATTTGAGCATATATCGGGATGCATTGGTACTTGTCTGTTGTAACAGTTGCAGTGAAGAACTTGGGCTCTTGAGATTGTTGATTGTGAATGTAGGAGATATGTTTTTATGCGTTGAAGATGTCAAGTTTTCATTAGAAGTGCCTATTTCTCCTTATTTCCGAACTGATTCATTTTACTCCATTGCTACCACTGCTGAGATAGTGATAGAGTTGTTGATTGCTGAATTTTGTGCTGGATATGTTTCATTATGTCCTTGTGAGATGTTCAAGGGAATAAAATGGAAGGAAATCACTCTCAAGATAATATCCATATTTCTTGCTATTGCCCTTGAAGGCTTGAATGGTGAAGTTTGTTGTGCTGCCACATCATTTCTCAGAGTATTTGCATGATGAGTACTTGGAAGCAATAAAGAAAATTCAGCAAGTAGTGCAGCAATGTATTAATACTGCAGACTTCCCATAATTAATTTTTCCTCCCTGGAACCGAGGTTCAAGATGGATCAAGCACTATGTTGGTTATACTGATTGGATTCTGTTTAGAGGATAAGAGAAGGCTGTCAGTTTATGAGTACATGAAGTGGAGATTCTACAAATTCAGAAATTCATACATACCATTAAGAGTTGCAGACTCTGAAGATTGCTATTGCTTATATACTGGATTTGATTTTCATCATTACATTTTGGGTAGTTCTATTCTCAAGCTGGATGTGCTATTGCATACCACATTCAGCTTGCGGGGGGATATTAGAAATATAAGAATCACATTGTAAATAGTTAGTAGTGAGTGTTAGTAGTTTGTTAGAAGTGAAATAGTTAGTTAGGAAGTTGTGTTATAAATAGCATATTCATTGTAATTTTTCACTATCAATTTTAATAATGAATGAATATTGGAATCAATTTTCCTATTCTCCCTTTTGCTATGTTTGGGATCCCATTGAAGAAATCCATGTGATTTCTAACAGTTAGAAATCAGCAATTAATTAGAAGAAAACATACAAATAATTAAAATGAAGCCAGCTTCCTATGCCATGATCTTTCAATCTATCCAAGGGGAAGAACTTTTGAAAATAATAAAAATGAACTCAGTATACAAGAATCATACAAGGATCAAACAATTAAGTGCAGGCTAAAAATGTGGAACTATTTGTGAACAGGGAGATCAAATTCAACTTTCAACACACCTATCACAGTTTAAATGTACGTGTTATGTGTTACCTTTTCCTTTAACTGAAGAGCTTTCAACCACAGGCCATGGCTGTTCATTTGCAGTATTAGTTTCATCTTATCTGGATCCATATGAAGTCAACATTGGGATCTTTAATCAGTATCATCACTTTAGAAGCTATCATATACCATTGAGTAAACCTGCATAGTGTGTATATATATACAGCTATATCGAACAATAGACATTCAAATTCCACCATCTAATAGCCTCAAGTTAATCGACCAAATGAAGATGTTTGCTACGTTTTTATATCTTCTCTTTATTTTCAACTTTGGCTCAAAAGCAACTGCCTCTACTTCCAGATACCGTACGGATCTTTTTGCACTGCTTAAATTCAAGGAATCAATATCCAGTGATCCATCTGGAATCCTAGAATCTTGGAATAGTTCAACCCATTTCTGCAAGTGGCATGGAATCACATGCAACTTCAAGCACCGAAGAGTAACAGAGTTGAACTTAACAGGATATCAGTTGCACGGATCATTGTCTCCTCATCTTGGCAATCTCTCTTTTTTGAGAAATCTCGACCTCACAAGCAACAACTTGTATGGGAATATCCCACAAGAACTCGGTTGGTTGTCACAGTTGCAGCAACTCTCCCTCACCAATAACACCTTTGCAGGGGAGATTCCTACAAATTTAACAACCTGCTTTGATCTCTTAGGCTTACAACTATCTGGAAATGTTCTGGTTGGCAAGATACCAAATGAAATTGGCTCTCTTCGGAAGCTTCAAGTATTGTCAGTTTCTAGAAACAATTTAACTGGCGGAGTCCCACCATTCATAGGGAATATTTCATCCTTGACGTATCTCTCTCTGAATTATAATAACTTGGAGGGAAACATTCCACAAGAAATATGCCGCCTCAGGTACTTGACATTTCTCCTTGTGAGTGTGAACAAATTGTCAGGTACATTTCCTTCGTGTCTTTACAACATGTCATCTCTTACTATAATCTCAGCTGCAGTCAATGAATTTTATGGCTCTCTTCCGCCCAACATGTTCCACACCCTCCCTAACATCCAAGCTTTTGCAATTGGCGAGAATCAAATCTCAGGTCCAATCCCCACTTCTGTTTCAAATGCTTCATCCCTCGCACTACTTGATATCACTCTAAACAGGTTCACCGGACAAGTTCCAAGTCTAGGGAAGCTACAAGAAATTTGGTTCCTAAGTTTGTCTTCTAATGATCTAGGTGACAATTCAACTAACGATTTATTTTTTTTGGAATCACTGACAAATTTTAGTAAGTTGCAAATTCTATCTATATCCTACAACAATTTTGGAGGTCCTCTGCCAAATTTTGTGGGCAATTTATCCACCCAACTCAGTCAACTATATCTTGAGGGTAATGACATATTAGGAAAAATTCCTATGGAATTAGGTAATCTAATTAACCTAATAGTTCTGACCATGGAATTTAACCACTTTGAAGGGACTATTCCGGTTGCTTTTGGGACGTTTAAGAAAATGCAAATGTTAGACTTGGGAGGAAACAAGTTGTCAAGAGATATACCGGCCTCCATTGGAAACCTCACTCAGTTGTTTCATTTGGGTTTAGGACAAAATAATTTACAAGGAAATACTCCTCGTAGTATAGGAAAATGTCAAAAGTTACAATACCTAGACCTTTCAGAAAACAACCTCAAAGGAACCATACCGGTGGAGGTTTTTAGTCTTTCCTCATTAACAAACTTACTGGACCTGTCACATAACTCACTAAGTGGCAATCTACCTAGTGAAGTGGGGTGGCTAAAACATATTCAAAACATAATTGTCTCAGAAAATCATCGGGTTGGTGACATTCCTGCAACCATTGGAGATTGCATGAGCTTGGAGTACCTTTATTTAAAGCTATAGTTTTTGAGTACATGAGCAACGGAAGCTTAGACAGTTGGTTGCATCAAGAAACTACAGATCAACACAAAACATTGAATCTTGAGCAAAGGTTCAATATCATTGTCGATGTTGCATCAGCATTCCATTATCTTCACTTTGAATGTGAGCAGCCTGTCATTCATTGTGATTTAAAGCCTAGCAATGTTCTTCTAGATGATTGCATGGTAGCTCACGTGAGTGATTTTGGCTTAGCCAGATTGCTCTCAACAGCAAGAGCCTCTCTGATGCAAAGTAGCACAATTGGAATAAAGGGAACTATTGGCTATGCTCCTCCAGGTATGGCATAACATTATTCTGTTTTAAGTAGTGAATTTTTTTAATTTCAAGTTTTAGCTCTTGTTTTCTGGATCCTTTATTTGCATCAATGTTAACTTAACAAGAACTAACTGATATTCATTACTTTGTAGAGTATGGAATGGGTTCTGAGGTGTCAATTGAAGGTGACATGTATAGCTTTGGAATTCTGATTTTAGAAATGTTAACCGGAAAGAGGCCCACAGATGAAATGTTTAAAGATGGTCATAATCTCCATAATTATGTTGAACTTTCAATTTCAGATAGTCTTTTGCAAATTGTGGACCCCATTATTCTCAATGAATTCAACCAGGATACTGAGGATGGGAACCTTGGCATTATGCAATTGCAACCTAATGTAGAGAAATGTTTACTTTCACTATTTAGGATTGCACTTGCATGTTCAATGGAATCAGCAAAAGAGAGAATGAGCATGGTTCATGTCACAAGGGAGCTTAATATAATCAAAAGTTTCTTTCATTGCACTGGTGTTTAATTGAGGCAATTAAGCAGCATTACAACCACAAAGCACATGATGTAGTGGTAACATTGTATTATTACTGGTAGCAATTATCCTTTCCTTGTTGCTGTTGTCTTTTTTATAAACCAGTTAATAAAACTTGTTGGTAAGGCTTGCAATGGATGGATGTATTTTTTATTTTTATTTTTGTAGAAGCTTTAATGTGTCCAAATTATTATGAAGAGACTTAATCTCAAATGTATGTTTTAGAAAGCAAAATAGAAACAGATTACAAACCAAGATGGATAAGAAATAATAGTAAACAAATGGTAACACTAGATTAATTGAAAGTGCAGTGGAAGTTGCAGTCTCTAACCTTCAGAAAATGCGGCAATAGCAGCAACAGGGGCTGGGCTGCACAATCCTCCTCTCATACAAATTGGGGCTGCATCAGCAAAAAGCGACAGAATGAGGGATTTTTGCGCTAATTTGAGAGTGTTTGGTGTATCACTTGGCTATTTCTTTTTAAGTTATGATTTAATTTATAACATTATATAGAGTTTTACATATGGATCCAATCATTTTTCTCAATTCCTCATTTCAATATTTTTAAATTCATATTTAATTATAACATGACAAATTGATGAATTCTAACTAAATGATTCTGTAAAAGTTTTTTAAATTGTCAATGTATAGTAATTAAACTCTTTAAGTTAACTCAAAGTTTCATTTTTATGTTTCTATTTTATTTTAGTTAATTTTTTTAAGTTTATAACCAATTAATATTTTAATTTAACATTTAATTAATTGGTAATTATTTTTTGATTTTAGATTTTTTTTTCTAATAAAGTAAGTCTCATTTATTAAATATTTTATTGAACAAAGTTTAAATTGAAATAGAGAAATAAACTAAAACTGAGATTGAGATAAAAATGAAAATGAAGCGAAGAAATGAAAATACAAAATTAAAGTCAAAGAATACTAAATTTAAATAAAGACAGATGGTATGAGCAAAAATGGGACTTATGCCTTAATTTTACAAAAGTTCAACAAAAGTGACTAGAAAAATTAATTATGTTGAAGGAAAAATAGGATCGGTGGCAAATTCATTCTCCAGAAGTTGATGAAAATTTCCATGTAATTTCCAAGTTTTGTCTAGTGATATAATTGAGTGAGTTTCACTTCCATATCACATGCTTCTTTGTCTGTAAGATCCATTGACTTGATTTAGAAGACCTTGAAATTTGCACCACATGTTGACTCCACCTAGTATTTGAACCCATACACTAACAAAGGATTAGCATATGCTCCTTCAGTAGAAACCTAATTACTGTATTAGCAATCTAGCATAAGATAACCAACGATTGCAGCAGCCAGCAGCCTCTTGCTACTGCTGAACCAAATGAAGCATTTTTCTTTCTTGTTTCCTATGTTTTGGTATACATACCTTCTTCACCTGCTTCTCTTTATTCATTTATTGTGTTTTGACTCAAACAGAACGAGTGCCTTTGCATTGGAAAACCACACTGACCATTTGGCATTGCTCAAATTCAAGGAATCAATATCCAAAGATCCATTTGGAATCTTGGTTTCTTGGAATAGTTCAACACACTTCTGCCACTGGCATGGAATCACATGCAGCCCCATGCATCAAAGAGTTACAGAGTTGAACCTAACAGGGTATGATTTGCATGGATCCATATCTCCCCATGTTGGCAATCTCTCTTCTCTGAGAAACCTCAACCTTGGAAACAACAAGTTCTTAGGAAAAATCCCACAGGAGCTGGGTCAGTTGCTGCAATTGCAGAAGCTCTTTCTCACCAATAACTCCTTGGTAGGTGAAATCCCTTCAAACTTGACAAGATGCTCTTATCTCAAAGGCTTAGATTTGTATGGCAATAATCTGACTGGCAAAATACCTGTTGGAATTGGCTCTCTTCAGAAGCTTCAACTGTTAAACGTTGGAAAAAACAGTTTAACAGGAGGAGTTCCACCATTCCTAGGGAATCTTTCATCCCTAACTGCTCTCTCAGTGGCTTATAATAACTTGGTGGGAGATGTTCCAAAAGAAATATGTCGCCTCAGAAAGTTGAAAATAATAGTACTGGAGGTCAACAAATTGTCTGGTACATTTCCTTCTTGTCTTTACAATATGTCATCTCTTACTGTGATTGCAGCTGCAATGAATCTCTTCAATGGCTCTCTTCCACCCAATATGTTCCACAGCCTACTCAATCTCCAGTTTTTTGCAATTAGTAGGAATCAACTCTCAGGTCCAATTCCCACTTCCGTTGCAAATGCTTCTACTCTTACAGTATTTGATATCTTTCTGAACAATTTCTCAGGACAAGTTCCAAGTCTAGGTAAGCTAAAAGATCTTTGGTTCCTACAATTGTCTATAAACAATCTAGGTGACAATTCAACTAATGATTTAGATTTTCTAAAATCATTGACAAATTGTAGCAAATTGCAAATATTAAATATAGCAGGGAATAATTTTGGGGGTAGTTTACCAAATTTCTTGGGGAGTTTGTCAGCCCAACTCAGTCGGCTATACCTTGGGGGCAATCATATATCAGGAAAAATCCCTTCGGAATTAGGAAATCTAACAAACTTAACTCTTTTGACAATGGAATATAACCATTTTGAAGGGCTTATTCCAACTACTTTTGGGAAGTTTCAGAAGATACAAGTATTAGACTTGAGTGGAAACCAGTTGTCAGGAAATATTCCAGCCTTCATAGGCAACCTCAGTCACTTGTATTATTTGAGTTTAGCACAAAATATGTTAGGAGGACCTATCCCACCCACAATTGGAAACTGCCAAAAGTTACAATCCCTGGACCTTTCGCAGAATAACCTTAAAGGAACCATACCTTCAGAGGTTTCTAGCCTTTCCTCATTAATAAACTTACTGGACTTGTCACAAAACTCACTGAGTGGAAGTCTACCTAGTGAAATGGCCAAGTTAAAATACATAGAGAAGATAAATGTCTCAGAAAATCATCTGTCTGGTGGCATTCCCGCATCCATTGGAGATTGCATAAGGTTGGAGTACCTTTATTTACAAGGGAATTCCTTCCATGGAATCATACCGTCCTCTTTGGCTTCTCTCAAAGATCTTCAAGGAGTGGACCTATCACGGAACCGCTTGTCTGGATCAATTCCTAAAGGTTTGCAGAATATTGTTTTCCTAGAATACTTCAATGTGTCTTTCAACAACTTGGAAGGAGAGGTACCAACTGAAGGTGTCTTTGGAAATGCAAGTGCGGCGGTGGTAACTGGAAACAATTACCTTTGTGGAGGTATTTCAAAGCTGCATTTACCGACATGCCCTGTCAAAGGTAACAAACATGCAAAACACCATAATTTCAGGTTGATAGCAGTGATAGTTAGTGGGGTTGCTTTCATTCTCATACTGCTATTTATTCTATCTATCTACTGGATGAGAAAAAGAAACATGAAACCATCATCTCATTCACCAACAACTGATCAACTGCCTATTGTTTCTTATCAAAACCTACACAACGGAACTGAAGGGTTCTCAGCTAGATATCTGATTGGATCTGGAAATTTTGGGTCTGTCTACAAAGGAACTCTAGAGTCAGAAGATAGAGTTGTCGCCATAAAGGTCCTAAATCTTGAAAAGAAGGGAGCTCACAAGAGTTTCATTGCTGAATGTAATGCTCTTAAAAATATAAGACATCGAAATCTGGTTAAGATTGTAACATGTTGTTCCAGTACAGACCACAAAGGACAAGAATTTAAAGCTCTAGTTTTTGAATACCTGAAAAATGGAAGCTTAGAACAGTGGTTACATCCAGTGACAGGAAGTGGAGAGCGTCCAGGAACACTGGACCTTGATCAAAGGCTAAATATCATCATTGATGTTGCTTGTGCATTACATTACCTTCATGACGAATGCGGGCATTTGGTCCTCCATTGTGATTTAAAGCCGGGCAATGTTCTTCTTGATGATGACATGGTTGCTCATGTGAGTGATTTTGGCATAGCAAGAATTATATCAACCATCAATGGTACCTCTCATAAGCAAACTAGTACTATCGGAGTAAAGGGGACCGTTGGCTATGCTCCTCCAGGTATGTTTCAAACTCTCGAATCATTTAAATTCTCCTATTTTATTAGTTACAAAGCACAAACAGTTTGCTACATACTTCAGAGTACGGAATGGGCTCTGAAGTGTCCACACATGGCGACATGTATAGCTTCGGGATTCTTGTGTTGGAAATGCTTACCGGAAGAAGGCCCACAGATGAAATGTTCGAAGACGGTCAAAATCTGCACAAGTTTGTTGAAATTTCATTTCCTGATAATTTGTCACAGATTCTGGACCCATCTCTTGCACCTACAGATGTAGAAGCAGCAATTGAAGACACATCAGTTGAGAAATGCTTAGCATCACTGTTTAGGATTGGACTAGCTTGTTCACTGGAATCACCAAAAGAAAGAATGAGTATAGTGGATGTCACTAGAGAGCTAAACATGATCAAAAAGGCATTTCATGATGCTAAGAACCTATGAAACACAACATGTAATGTGCCAGTTTAACAATGTTGCTTTGCTTTTGCAAAATTTCAGTAGTAGTTGCATACATATGCAATTTTCTCAAATTTCAGTGTTTGTTTTTGTCTTGATAATGTCATAATATATAATAATAGCCCCAAATTTGCAGAACACAGATTCAATTTCATCATCAAAACCCTCAAAATTAGCAACATGAAGGATTGAACTCAATTCACCATCATTCATTGAAAACCTACTTGGGCAGAACTAAATTCACCAATTAGTTCTCCTTACATAGAGATGAAGATGTTGATTTGGGTCCCGAGCAAATTGAACTGGTTTGTCGCCGGCAGTATCCTCCGGACGATGGATGGGCTAAGTTTAATGTTGACGGCGGCGCCGCCGTGTCGGAGAATCTCCTCAGTTGCGTTCTATCCCGTACCCATTGGGTGCTGGGCCAGGTCAGATAACTAATTTTCATGCTGAGGTTGTTAAACCAATAAAAATAAAAATGAAAGACCATTTTATTTTTAAATTGAATTATTTTCTTCGAGTTGAGTATGATAATTATGGATGACAAAGTTTTTGATATTAAATATTTAATGTAGCTGCACTAATAAAGATTTAAAGAAATTGAGACATCTGCTTAAGCTAAAATAATCTGGTATGAATTGATCTAATGTGTTTGGTGTTCGATCCATTTTAACAATCTACTTCATCTTCTTCTTGTAAGAACGATTCTTTAGTGTCTTCTCCACATATATTAACCTTTTTTTTACAATGTCTAGAGGATCTATTCCCATAAATTATGATTAGAGCTCATCGTGCTTAGTAAGGAAGGTAGTTTGGCTTGGTGTTTGATGGCTTCAATGAGGAAACTAATTTATGTTTAATGGCTGAGATGGTGGAGTATCATGCAAGAATATGATTTTGCTGGTTTTTTGTTTGGGGTTCTTTGTTCATAAAGGCTTTGTTGTGGTTCTAAGATTTTTTGGAGATAGCTTTTTGGGTGGTGGATGCTCTTCTTGAGTTGGTTGGGTGTTCCCTCATTTTGGCTGGTTGTTTTGTTTTTATTGAACTTTAGGGCGCAGTTTTATTTGTAAATTTTGCTCTTTTCTTATTCAGAAATATACTTTCCTTTTTGCTTTAAAAAATACCTTTATTCAATAAGTCTCACATTGCTCAAATAATATAGAACTTCATCCAACAATAGATAGTGTATTAGAAAATGGCGTGTCATAAAGTGTGTTTCTCCTTGTTCCAAATATTCTTTGTACATATATCGAATTATTTATAAAATTACAAAGATCAGTCAGACTCATCCTGATTATCATGATCTTGAACGTTGTACTTTCTTAAAAGCCGAAGCTCAAGAGAATTACTAATTGGTGAATTTAGCCACTTGTTTGGTTATATAAAATTTTGTATTGTAAACTCAGTCAAACGGAAGTTCTGGGATACATAAAAAGACCATAATCTATGATCACTAATGAGTATTTAGCAAAAAAATAACACCCAAAATTCAAGATCAGCAAACCTATGAGTTTGCTTCTATTCATACTAAGCATGTAATAATAACATCATTTACAAAAGCAAATAAACAAAACCCACTATGGGGAATTTTGAGGAGACACACTTGTACAAGCCTCTCTACTAATACACCAGGCACTACTCCGGCTTGGTGTAGCTATTTCAACACTGGATTTGGCATCAATAGATAGTTCTAAATCTGAAGTACTATCAAAACTAGAATCACAACATTGTCCATTTGCCTTGTTCATTTTGTCAAGTAAGGAGTGTCTTACATGAGAACCCACCACCCAAGTTTCAGAGAGATTTATCGCCGCCGCAGGCGAATTGGGATTGCTAAAAGAATCCTCCTGCAATATATCTCTTATTCTAGACAATATGCTGAAAGCTAAGTTTCCAAGAACTCTGGAGTAAGCTTCCAAAATGGAATGTCCAATATCCTACACAGATTTAGACAGAAACCAACTAATCAACTAACATTACCACAATGTTTAGCCAAAAAATTCACATAAAATTTTCACAATGGCCTTACCTTGCCATATTGAACTTTAGTAGCATCTAGAAATGTTGGAGGAAGGTTTGGGAATCTGATTTTAAGCAGCTGTAAGAGTGTTTCTGCACGGTCCATTAATAACCCCATTTTATCTACTTCTGACAGAGAGTCCTTCACAAAAGACCATGAGGTTCGAGCTGGGGATTTGCGACTAACTTGTTCTGTAATCTTTTCTTTCAATGAGAAAATAGCAGCTTCCAATCTATTAATGGTCTCAAGGACAATATGTTCAGATTTCAAATTGAGGGATTTAAGCATGTCTTCTCCATTGCTTGATTCATCCAACAAAACCTTGTGCAACTCCTGTCCAAGGTTTGTCTTCCCAGACTGGAACATGAAAACAGATTCAGTAATGATCCAATGAAAATCGCGATTTAATTCATCTATAGCCTACCATATTATAATGATCATTTGAAAATTTCTTATCCAATAATGAAAAAGTTCCTCAAAAGTCTACCCTGTGATAATGATCAAGAGATGCATATTATTAGTTCAAAACCCTGAGCTCATTTTAAGAAGTGTCAGTGATTAAATGCACTAATTGCATCATAATTGCTCCATCATATGATATACTATATTATTTCAATTCAATTCAGATGGAAGTTGTTCAACATTACAAGATTATCATCACCTTTGCAAGTGCATCTTTGATAATTGCTGGCACAGGCATTTCAAGCAACACATTTTCATTGATAGATTTGGCAGCCTTGAATATCTGACGCACCACCCTTCTCTGATGAAGCAACCTCAATCTTTCAGTATCAGAAAGGCCATTTTTTGGTACTTGGGGTGATGGAAGCCACCATCGTTGGCTATGCCGTGCACTCGAGTTCCTCCCTTCGGCACGGCTTCCTCCCTCAGCATACCAAAACTCTGTATCCACCATAGAATCTAAAGCCTCCTGCCAATTCAAAAAAGATGTGATAGTCTTGTAAGATATCTGAAAGAATAATCAAGATCTCAATTTGATGAGAACAAAGAGATGAAATTAACATACAATAAGCATAGAGTCTAACTTCTGAAGCGCCGGAAGATTCATGTGGATGTCTGCACGAGCTTTCGGGGTCATAATCTGTTTGAAGAAGACTCTCTTATGTTACAGCTATGTGATATATAAAATAGTCCTTTTCTGTTTTCTTATCAAGCTGAAATGAAAGATACCTCAAAGATCCTCCCACCATTGGCACTGATTTGCTTAGCAGGAACAAGTTCAACCATATAGTTAGTAGGAGACAGTAACCACTCCATTTCTCTTCGCCATTTGTTCTTCCTTTCTTCACATAAAGGTTCCAATTTCCATAGCTCACCAAAAACCGTTACTGCATATGATCATTAAGGACTTACATTGGCTCAAAAATAAAAACAGAAGAAAAAGAGAAATGAATAAGAAACAGTCCATGTACTCTCACAAGTGAGATTCTATGATTGTACATAAAGTAATACATTTTTTAATTTTTGGTATTGTAACATAAATTATTAGATTCTACTTGGCAGTTAGTTTATTTTTTTTGATAAGCCAAATTATATTTATAGGAGTACAAGGGGTGCTCTCCCTAGTACAAGAGATAACATGGTAGTTGGTTGTATATTTTATCAGTTGAATGTAATCATTAAAGGAACCAAGACAAGCTGGTAACATGGACTAATAGCATGATTGCATCAATCAACTTTTTTCTCATAATCAATTATGACACCCAGAAGCTACTTGTGCAGAAGCTTCTCTCCATAATTGATTTTGACTTTAGAATAAGTTGTAGAAAGATTTTCAAACATATGCACTGAGACTAGAAGCATACCCGCAAGGTTTGTGATGGCATTAGACAGAGCCAAAGCTGTGCTGAGGCCCTTAGTTCCTCCTGTAACATCTTCCCCTAGCAAGAGCTTTGAAAATTTCTCCTTCATGGCTTCTATATCTGAATGTTGCATGACATAAGCAGGCTTCTTCTCTTTGGCATAAAAACGTTGAGGACTTTGAGAGACTTTCCATTCTTCCAATCCCTTTTCATCTCTTTTCATTCTCAAACAATTTGAAGAGAATGATCCAGAAGCATCTTTGCTAGAGGAACAACTGGAATCGTCTTCATCAAATGAATCAGTTATACACCCATCTCCTCTACTAGTTCTGCTCTCTTCTTCATAAGACTGATTGTTTAAAATGCAACTCTCAAGGCCATTGTATGTCATAATCCCTGAAATTCCATAATAAATTCATAGCACACATTATGATTTCCAAAGGGTTTTATAACTTGAATATAAAATATTACATATAAGTATATAACAAATAATCCTCTGGCTGTCTCTGTCAAAACAATGCAAGAATATATTCTCTCTGCTGTTGTACAAATAAACGTTGCAGGCATACATACAAACTACAAGTAGCACATCACAGAAAATTTACCAAAAATAAAAGGGCCAACATAAAGTAACTTAGGTACATCACTGCAATTACTTGATACTATTTATGTAAAAAGCACATAGGCTCTGACTTTTCCGATTATACACATCCATATATATATAGGCTACCTTAGGCTTATAAGAAGTAGAAATTGAAAGTATTTGCATTCTAAAAATGTAATTCATAAATAAGAAAAAACAGAGAGGTTTTTCTCAGAAATGGTCAAGAATGAATTATTGAGATTCTGTCGTATCTCTCTCTGCCCACGGATTTCGTTTACTGCCTAGTTGGTATAAATTTCATAAGCATTCCTCATAAGTCAAAGTATCTCTGCAACTAGCCAACTGCAGATCATCATAGTGAACTAATGTCATCACCTATTGCCAGATCCACTGACAAGAATATATGTTATTATTGCCAGAATTCATGAATCTGTCTATGTCCGAATGATATATTTAATGCCCGTGACATCACAAAATGTTTCTTCACACTCAATCTCAGATGTATTCTATATTATAATTTATAAATAATATAGAACATATAGTCACATGCAAGTGTTATCAGCAACCCTTTTTCTTGTACTACTAATTTTCAGGTTGGATCGTAGAACTTGAGAGTTGAGAGTACAAGAGATCCACAATGCTTTCAGCTCCATAACAAAGATCAACCCTTAAAAAAGTACATATTGTAAACTCTTCTACAATGGATTTTGAAATAATAATCAATTTTAGAAATAAATTTATGTAAGTAGTTATGAGATTCATAATTGATTATAATGAACGAAAAACTCATCAAAATACTCTATCAATAGAATAAAGTATAAAATTTTAAATTCTAATTTGATTTCTTGGATTCCGAATTAGAGTTTGGTTAATAGATCTTTTAGGTAATGTTTGTAAAGCAAAGCGGTTTGAATATGTTTGTGGCCATTTCATATTCTTTGTGTTATTAGAGTGAATATGCTTTTGGGCTTTTGGCTAACTTGAACTTGGTGACATTATGCTTTGATCTTTTCACAATGAGGTGGGCATGCACAAAAGTGTTTACCAATAGCACCCAGGTAATTTTTAACATGGGACAAAGATTATGATAAAACAGAGAAGGAAGCTTCCAGTGGAGTGCTGGCTATAACATCAAATTCAACAAGCCAAAAGGAATAGTAATGAATGGTGTTTTTCCCCACTTCCTCACCCATTAACATCAATTTGTCAGTATCAATCTTTCAGTGGGAGAGGCACAGGTAGTAGTTATGACTAATAACAACACTCCTGGGGTCCACCTACGATCATATCCATCTTCAAAGGACTTCATATATATTCAGATTTTAGACTTGACCTCACATCACACTTTCATTGAATTTTCGTTCCATTTACCTAACATGGTGGTCCTACTTGCACTGAACTAAAACGGTAACACACCCATGTCACATCTCAAACAATAGAAACCAAACAAAGGACTCAAATTGGTGTATTCTATACCACTTGGGAAAAAATTGATGGAGAAAACTCAACGAAGTAGGAATATTGATTGGTCCACTTCCTTCTATAAACAAAAATCACATGCTCAGTATTCATGCTAAAACTCTTGATTAAAATGCTTAAATATAATTTAGTCAAGTCTTACTACTGATTCAAACTTCAAAGGGCTTATTTAGAATAAAGCATACTTCTAATTTATCATCACATTAATTTTCTTAGCTGGTATTTAATTTCAAAACTCTTCTTTCAAAATGGGGACTAATAATGGTTAGTAATCATCAACTTAAACTGATAAAAGAAAATAATTAAAAAAAAAAAAAGAGCGGCAAGTACAGAGTGTTTGACTGACAGTTATGAACTTACTCTGTTGCTGATCAAAATCGATGCTAATAGTCCTCTCCCTGGTGCAGCAAGCTAGTCTTTTTCTCATTGTTAACATCTCTTTCACTTCACTCCCCAGTCAGTGTTTCACCGTACAAGCTTTGAACGAATGGTTTACTGACCCACTGCACTGTAGTATCATCAATATCTCTCACTCTGAGCCAAAAATATTATTCAAAACCAATTTCAACAATCATATTATAGGCAAATTTAATAGTAATAAACTTTCAGGACTAATTAACACTGAGGACCCCATGTCACGCCATTCCTATGCTATGCATTCAATTTCATGTACGTACAAAGTCACGCTTGAAATAACTTCCATTTACATTCAGAATTTCAAAAACCCAAAAAGTCACAATTAGCTATAATTAACTAGTTTTCTTAACATTTTCAGCTTATATATATATATATAGTTGTTTTTATTTAGTTATCCCGTAACCGGCAACGGTAAAACTAATCCTCGACGCTCTGAGATCACGTTACGTTGATAGTTATCTTTCAACTGATTGAATCGAAACCTCAACTAAATGTTAAAGGAACTCGCATTTCGGTCGGACATTGCTGGTATTTTCAGTTTATAGTTATTATACTAATTACATGATTATGAGGCTTGATTAATTAAATATTAAACAATCATAGGGCCGAAAAAAAAACTGTCTAGTGGAGCAGAGGAAAAGGTGTTGATGATGGTAACTTTATGAAGCGATGGTCAAAACTCAAAAGTGAAAAAGGAAGTCTGAACTAGTAAACTATGAGTCACGCAGATTCAACTCTGTTTTTTTAATTTTGAGGAAGATCCAATGAAAATGAGAATTGAAAGGTGCTTTCTAGAAATTGTTTTTCTTATCAAAGCTGAAATGAAAACAAACAGAGTAACAGAATGGCGTCCTTGATTACAATATTGCATGATCTTACAAATGGTTTGATAAATGAAGAGAAGAGAATACTGAACATACCTCAGAATTGAAGAGCTAGCATTGTTGTTCGCTGAAACGATGAATGACGATGAAGCAATGGCACCAAAGAGGAAGTGAGAGAAGAAATGAGATTAAGCAATGGAATTGCTGTGTTTAATAGCAGAGAGAATATGGATTTGAGAATGGAGAACAAGGAGGCTCCCCTGCAGTAACTGAATTACGGCCGTTGAATCTAGTGGGTCCGGTTCAATCTGGACGGTTTAGATTGCTCTATTTGAAGAAATTGGGGACCAGCATAGAGCGCCCTATCACTCACTATTTATTATTTAAGTTCAAAAATCAAAATGGTGCATTTGGATTTCACTTTTGAAATTATATTTAACATTCACAAATGTTTCTCCCGCGATGCGTATGGATAAGCATTTGTTGGGAGATGTCTACTATACCCACTTAACGTGATCTCTCAAAATTTCTACAGGATTAGTCTTATGATTGTCGATTATTGGCATATCTTGGGAAGCCAAACAAATTTACATTAATTACATTTTTAGTTATGCATCTCTATTATTTTTCTCTGATCTCTTCATCAAACATTTTTCTTATGAAAAATACAGAAAAAAATACATTTCACACCCTATTTAATGGTGTAAAATTGGTTTGCTTGGATAGAAATATATTTGATTGGTGGTTGTGATATGAAAAAAAGCAGAGATTGATAAAAATAAAAGACAAAAATTGAAGAGAGAAAAAGTGAGGATACAAAAATAAGTCTTGGGCAATGTACTCCAATCCAACTAAAAAATTCAGAATTCAAACTTAACACATGGTAGTATAGTAGCAGGGATGAGTGTCAAAGCCTATATATGTCACAAGCACGAAAGAGAAGTGGCTGCATACCCCATCTTCTTACTAACTTCCACTTAAATTCCCCCATTTCAGGGCCAATAAAAGCGCCGGTACTAAGGGCTTCTGTCTCTCAATTTGTCCATATTCTCATGTATCAAATGCGAATTGGCAGTAGTTAAATGGGTGTATATTCAGTGGTTGCTCATCTCATTCATTAAATGTCATGTGAGAAGTTTAATCTTTGTTTATAAAAATGAAACACATTTTACAATCTGTTATCTATTATTTAATTTAATGCCATTGCCGGAATCCACCGGAGTAAGTAATGATATATACACACCTCATTTTTTAAACATTTCATTTTCACCTCTTTTTATTTTTATTTCTCTCATCTTATCATCTATCACATCTCATATTTTCTTTCTCTTACTTTTTCTTTTCTTCCTATCTCTCTCATCATTCTACCTCTCCACCTCAAAAAAAAGGTGCGGATGAAACATTACCCTATCCACCATGATGAAATTAATCACTGCTATTAGTACTTTAAAAAATGCAAACGTGCAGCTGTTTATGACTTTATGCTAAGTTACGGGGATTGTTAGTACAACTTTATAAATATTAATTTCCATGAGGTTTTATTTTTTGTTATTATCAAATCCAAATATGTGAATGCGAGGGTGGGTTTCACTGATTCTTCTCAATGCAACGGTAAAATTGTTGTCATGTAATTTTATGGTTACATTCGAGTCATAGCATGCCGGTATTTACCATTTTATGATCAGATCAAATCCATTTGCAATTGGAAAAAAAAAAACGCGTGCTTAAGAAATTTTCTCACTTAGCATTCATCAAGTAAGGACCACCAACTAGAAACCAGAAAAAAAGAATTAAAGGGCAATCATTCATTCTATTGTGTTGTGTGCAGCTGTTAAGAATATGGGGATTGATTTTGGAGCGGCTGTATTAATTTGTCCCCTTTTGAAATTCGAACCAAAGTAGCTTGCCTTTGCCGTTCCTATTCCTATCATCACACCATCTATCTGCTACTAAGAAACAAAAACCTTATCAACCTGCCCCACCAACATGGTCTAGGCCACCACTACATATTGTCTCCATTTTGCTATGCTACCCTTTTGTTGGGGATAACAACGATAGAACAACATGGGGTTATGGTGTCACCGTGTCACTTGGGTTTTGGTGTTTCCATGCAAGAGGAGAATAAAGCACAAAATATTTTGTATTACTACATATTTACCAAAGAGTTGTGATACATAAACATTCCTCCATACTGTCATACCAGCGACACATGTACTTGTGATAATTTTAAATTATCATAATCTTTGTTTTACATTTTTTAATGCTTGCAAAATGCAAATTAAGCGGTTAAAAATAGTCACAAATCTGTGTATGTTGTTGGTCTGTCGCTAATGTCTAATAATTATTTTCATTTGATAGACATCAGTGACGGAGTGACATATATACCAGTAACATATGAATTTGTGGCTATTTTTAACCGACACAGTTTGCACGACTCTTGTAAAAAAATTCAGAACATGAAAATTTATGGCTTATGGTCACTGAATGAAAACCTTGAAGTTTATTCAGAATTTACTAAATGTTATCATCTTGCAATTTGTGAGCATAAAACTCCTAGATGTAACCTACTATGGTAAGTCTATGTGCAGTCTATATCTATATATCTGGCTCCATATCAAGTATCAACATTGTCTTTGTCAATTTTTCTATAAATGACTCACAGTTTTTTTGCTTATCTTGATACTATTTGGTTTGTGATAGTAGTGTGGTTCAAGGTACCAATATGCCAATCACTAATTCTTCAAGAACAAGGAGAATATGCCTTATCAAGAAGAAGATCAATCAAAATGGTTTCAATTACCATCCCACAATGTTATGAATTTAGATCCACCTCCTCCGAAAAAAGATGAAAACAATGAAGACAACTGAATGATTTCTCTTATAAAGCTGAATATGCGTCAAATATGATACAACAAGCTTGAACTAGTCACCGCAAGTACCTCCAAGCATTAAACTGAATCAATGAGGCTTGTACTTGCATATTTCTCATTCTTCGAGTCCCTTTCTGCAATTAGACCAGAACTGATGGCTGCACATGACAAGCATTCATCAATTCTTGGTTCTGTTGGCAAATTCTGTAATATATCTGTTGGATTGAGCACTTTTCAATAGGCCTAAAAAGTTATAGTTGATAATCAGTATGCAACTATTTATACATAAGCTCATTAGCAAGCGGCTATTCAATCCGATTTTTACCCTTTCTGTACATGTAGCAGAATTCAGATTCTCAAATTCTCTACAGCCAATAAATCATCATAAATTCTTTAATTCTAAAGTTAATTTTTATTTAAATCAATACTAATCATTGATTGCAAAAACAAATAGTCTAATAATTGTGTGGAGGGAGCTATAGAGAACCTCTACTGCAGAGGATCCAAATTCCATGTAGTAAGTACCTCATTTCAATCTTCTTGGGTCTTCCCAAGTGAGGATGCTGGCCCATAACCAACAATGTCTTTAACAGATCAAATTTTCAAAAGAACCAGCAGAGAACCAGAGTTCAACTGTCTTTGTTACATACTATTCTGATCTTATGCAAGGTTATGCAGGTAAGGAATTTCAAAATGACAACAAATTAGTCTGGGTAGCATTCACATCATGCCAATTTTGTTCAGTCCTTTTGATCAGTCAGAGTAATATGCAACTAAATTCCAAGTACATTAACACACTTGTTTATAAACATTGAATAAAAGTACATAAGTTGGCATAAGACTTGGAGTTTGAATTGTGAAATCCCCAAGAAAAGAGAGACTGAATAAAAGTCTTTGTGAAGCATTTGTAGGCACAGCAACTTATACAGTGGTAGTGCACACTTATTATGGCCTATATAATTTGCACTCACTAATTTGTATTTCATATTGAAGTTTGCCATGTCTATATCTCATAAACAAACGCTATAAAGTATTCTCAGCTATATCATCTCATCACACTGCATACACATCTTTTTCCCAGTTGACTGCAGCATTTGATTTCAGCTTTAATTACTCAAGAGAGTAATCACCTGAAACTCAAGAAGAAGCTTATTACGTTTGTAGTTTAGGAATCTTGAGATGCATAACATGCTGGAAGAAAATCAAATGATAACTTTACAAGCAATTTATTAGGTAAGAGCAGAAACTAGGGGCATATGAAATTAAGCATCTAAAAATCTTAATTTAACTCACCAGCAAGAAATGCCTCTCTAATTATGTTTAGCTCTCTAGTGACATCCAATATATTCATTCTTTCTTTTGGTGATTCCACTGAACAAGCAAGTCCAATCCTAAAAAGTGAGACTAAGCACTTCTTAGCTGTTGTAACAAGATTCCTATTGTTTTCTTCTATTACTGTTTCCTCATCTCTTGGTACAAGAGGTGGGTCTAAAATCTGTAAAAGATTATCAGGAAATGAAATTCCAACAAACTTATGCAGATTTTGACTGTCTTCAAACAATTCATCTGTAGGTCTTCTTGCGGTAAGCATTTCCAATATAAGAATTCCGAGGCTATACATGTCACCATATGTGGAAACTCCAGAGCCCATTCCATACTCTAAAATATATAGCAAAAATTGTCAATACTTTGTAAGTTGTAAAATATCATGTTAAACAAAAAGAAATGAAAAATCAAAGAAACACTGCATGATTCAAGATTTAAGCTTAGGACATGCCTGGAGGAACATAGCCAACAGTCCCCTTTAATCCAATTGTACTAGTTTGCTGGTGAGCGGCACCACCAACGGTAGAAACAAGTCTTGCTATGCCGAAATCACCCACATGAGCGACCATGTCATCATCAAGAAGGACATTGCTTGGCTTTATATCACAATGAAGGACCACCTGCTCACATTCTTGATGCAGATAATGTAAAGCATAAGCAACATCAATGATGATACTTAATCTTTGTTCAAGGTCCAGTGGTTCATGAAGCTCTACACTTCCCCTCCTTGGATGAAGCCACTGTTCTAAACTTCCATTTTTCATGTACTCGAAAACTAGAGCTTTAAATTCTTGACCTTTGTTGTCAGAGCTAGAACAACATGTTAAGATCTTAACCAGATTCCGATGTCTAATATTTTTTAGTGCATTACATTCAGCAATGAAACTCTTGTGAGCTCCCTTCTTTTGAAGGTTCAAGACCTTTACGGCAACATCTTTATCTTCTGACACAATATTTCCTATGTACACTGAACCAAAACTTCCTGATCCAATCAAGTTTCTAGCTGAGAACCCACCAGTACCATGATGCAGGTCGTGGTATGAAATCTTAACCAACTGGTCTATTGTTGGTGAATCAGAAGATGATTTCTTGTTTCTTTTGCTCATCCAGTAGATGGTTAGAATAAATGACATAATGAGAAGAAAAGTAACCACACTTACAACCACCGCTATCAACTTGAAATTATGGTGTTTTGCATGCTTCATACCTTTGATAAGACATGGCAGTAGGTGCAGCTCTGAAATACCTCCACAGAGCTTTTTGTTTCCGGTCACCGCTAATGCACTTACATTTTGAAAGACACCTTTTGTTGGTACTTCACCCTCCAGCATGTTGAATGAAACATTCAAGTATTCCAAAAAGAGAATATTTCGTAGATCCTTAGGAATTGATCCAGACAAGCGGTTTCGTGAAAGATCTAAACGTCTAAGACCTTTGAGTGATACCAGAGAGGGTGGTATGATTCCATGAAAGGAATTCCCTTGTAAATAAAGATACTCCAAGCTCATGCATTCTCCAATGGTTCCTGGAATATCACCTGCTAGTTTATTCTCAGAGAAATCAAGCCAATCAATATTTTTTAGCCTTCCTACTTCTTCTGGTAGACTGCCACTGAGTGAGTTGTGAGACAAGTCCAACAAGTTTGTTAATGAGGAAAGAATAAAAACCTCAATAGGTATGATTCCTTTAAGGTTGTTTCCTGAAAGGTTTAGGTACTGTAACTTTTGACACTTTCCTATACTTGAAGGAATATTTCCTTCTAACTTATTTTGTCCTAAATCCAAATGAAACAACTGAGTGAGGTTGCCTATGGAGGCTGGCATATCTCCTTGCACCTTATTTCCATTCAATTCTAACACTTGCATCTTCTGCAACTTCCCAAAAGTAACCGGAATAGTCCCTTCAAAGTGGTTACTTTCCATGGTCAAAAGCATTAGGTTAGTAAGATTTCCTAATTCCATGGGAATTTTTCCTGATATGTCATTACCGCCAAGACATAGTTGACTGAGTTGGGTGGATAAACTGCCCACAGAATTTGGTAAAGGACCACCAAAATTGTTTCCGGCTATGGATAGACCTTGCAACTTACTACAATTTGTGAGTGATTTCAAAAACAACAAATTGTTAGTTGAATTACCACCTAGATTGTTGCTTCCCAAATTTATCAACCAAAGATCATGCAGCTTCACTAGACTCGGAACTTGTCCGACCAAATTGTTTTGACTGATATCAAGTTGTACAAGGGTAGTAGCATTTGCAATGGAAGTCGGGATTGGACCTGAGATTTGATTCCATGCAATTGAAAAAACTTGGATATTGGGGAGAGTGTGGAACATGTTGGGTGGAAGAGAGCCATCAAAGTGATTGTCTACAATTGAGAACAGAGTAAGAGATGACATGTTGTAAAAACAAGAAGGAAATGTACCTGACAATTTGTTCCCAGCCACATTAAAAAATGTCAAGTTCTTGAAGCGGCATATTTCTTGTGGAATATTACCCTTCAAGTTATTAACAGCTATCGATAGAAACGTTAAGGATGAAAGATTCCCAATGAATGGTGAGACTCGACCAGTTAAATTGTTTCTCGCAACCCCAAATAGTTGAAGCTTCTGAAGAAAGCGAATTTCAGGTGGTATCTTGCCAATCAGAATATTTCCAGCTAACTTTAAGGCTTGGAGATCAAAGCAGCTAGTTAAATTCGTAGGAATCTCTCCTGCAAATGAGTTATTGGTGAGGTAGAGTTGCTGCAACAGTGACAACCGACCCAATTCATGTGGGATATCTCCATGGAAGTTGTTGTTTGTGAGTTCGAGGATTAGCAGAAAAGAGAGATTGCCAACATGAGGTGACAAGATTCCATTCAGCTGATATGTTGTTAAGTTCAACTCTGTTACTCTTTGGTACATGGGGCTGCATGTAATTCCATGCCACTTGCAGAAGTGTGTAGAACTATTCCATGATTCTAGGATTCCAAATGGGTCACTGGATATTGATTCCTTGAATTTGAGCAATGCCAAATGATCCGTCTGGTTTCCTAATGTAGAGGAAGATGCTTTTGAGCCAAAGTTGAAAATAAAGACAAGATATAAAAATGGAGCAAACATCTTCAATTGGTGGAGGACTCGAGGAACAAAAGGCTCTAAGATTCTAAGATGGTGGAGTTTGAATGTCTTTAATGCCTTTAGTTAGATATAGCTGTATATATACAGAGATGAGCGGGGCCGGTCCCGACATTTTTTAGGCCCTGGACAAATAATAAAGATAGACCCTAACAATATTTTTTTAAAGAACATTATCTATTTAAATTGTAAATATCATCAACAACTTCAAAAATGTGACTAACATAAATAAAACGTCATATCCACTTATCTAGTGAATTAGGTAGAAGATCCCAAGGAAACCTTCACGTTCCAATGCTAATTAAGCTCTTAAATATGACCAACAAATATCAAGTTACTTGTATCTGCAATTCTCTCTTATTAATTGTGAACACCTTCAATAGAGAAGTACATAACTGGTCTTAAATGCAACTACTTTTTTTTTGGAAAGCTTAAGATTTTTTTTTTCTGAATAATGTAAAAAAAAAATATTTATTTAGCAAAAAAGGGTGGGAAAAAAATTATTTAGCAAAGTGGGGTGGTTTTTGGAGAAAAGGCCACGGGCGCGGTGCCACAGTCAAAAAACTGTGGCCAGAAGTCTGAAACCCTCTGGATCTCATAAAAAGCTACGGTTTGTAAACTCTTGCCTAAAGATTTTAGGCAACAATTTAGAAACCGTAGCCTTTGGAAAATTATTTTTTTGGGACCCCTCTTTTTGGAGGCCCTGGGCTGTGGGCCTGTGGCCCTGGAGATGAGGATCATTAGCAAAGTGAGCTAAAAACCGTTAATTCCAATGAGGAAAACAGAGATGTTTCGAGGGACTTTTTTACCTTGATAGTATACTTTTTACATATATTTACCAATTTAGTGTATCTTTTTTTTTATTTACCAAGTTAGTGTATATCGCCACTACCAGTGGCGATACCAATCTTTTTTTTTTTTTTGACTTTCTTCTTTTGTGACGGAAAATTCCGTCACAAAAATCATAGTGCAAAATATAAACAGCACTAGTGACAGAATGTGGAGGAGAAGTACTTCGTCACAAAGAATTTAGCGACGGATATGTATTTGCGACAGCAGTTTTATCCGTCACAAAATCCTTATGAACTATGGAAACTGAATTATCGACGAAAGCTTGAGAGGGCTCCGTCGCAAAAATAAGTGACGGAATATGCTTCGTGACCGAATTCTCCGTCGCAAAAGAAGAAAATCACTAATGCTGGTTATATTTTGCACTATGATTTTTGTGACGGAATTTTCCGTCGCAAATAAAGAAAATAAAAAAAAAAACTGGTATCGCCACTGGTAGTGGCGATTTTAATAAAAAAAAAGAAAAAAAAAAGTGGTATTGCCAAACTTGGTAATTAAAAAAAAATGCACTATATTGGTAAATATTTGTAAAAAATATACCACCAATGTAAAAAAGTCGTTTCGAGGGCACAATCAACCAAAACGAAATTTCTAAGGTTTGAATGAAGTGGACAATGCACATGATCGTGGCCCAAATTCCATGCACGCGAGCAATGTGGGACATTGAAACTTTGAAATATCTAAATCACATGCATATTAGTCGAACATAGTGAAAATGATATGTTAGATAAACAACACACAGCAGTTCGACCAAAACATAGAGTGTCAGAAAGGAATTGATTTTATAACAATTTATAATAGTAAAATTTTAGGAAGTTGTTGTATGTCTTAATCAGTCAGTAATCAATGCTGGGCTGAAAAGTCAATGACTGTCTCCCCTTGATATGTCTTAAGCAGTCAGTAATCAATGCTGAGCTGAAAAGTCAAAATACCTACCCAATGCAAAACGCAGAAAAGCATCAACCTTTCAATAAAAGAGAAAATGAAAAAAAGCATACCTTGCAAGCAATCGCAGTTTCTGCTTCCTTGCGAATAACAAAGAATAGAGTAGTTCAGTGCCCTCGGTGGTGGTGACGAGTTAGGTGGAGGAGATAACGGAAGCCTGAAGAGCGGTGGCGGTGGTGGGGTGGTAGATTCGGTGAAATGTGGATGGAGCGTTAACTAAACTGTTAATCTGTTATTGAGATTTTTTTAAGACATGGATCATATATTAAAACCTTAATTTATAGTGTAATATTATAAGTTGGGTCTTGTTAATTTTCCGCAGAAAAAAAATTAGGGTGGATGTTTAGTAACGGTCTATGGTGGACTATTTATTAAACATCATTTGATTCAAGATTCTTGAAATATTTTTTAGATAGAAATAGATTGTTCGATTAATGATTAAAGGATAAAAATGTAAATTATCATATACTACACCATCTCTTTTTCTCTTCGAGTGTTTGAAGTCATTTTGTTTGAGACGATTGCGAGATTGATGGTTCACAGTGATGATAAGTAGAAGTTCCAACAACTTAGTTCTTGCGGTAGAAGATCAAAGAAGTGGCGAAATGTTTTATATAACGGGTTTGATCCAAGGCCAGAGGAAAAGGGGTTGGATGGTGGTTGAGGTTGGCATGAAGGATAGTGTCGCAACCACTCATTCGGTTACCGCACAACTACAAAGAGACCCAACTAACCACCATTCCTCTCACCCCACATGACCATTGTTCTTCTCACCCATGAACCGTACCACCAATATTATTATTACGACCAACAAGCAACCTCCAACCAGCGTGCGCCGAGCCATCACCTTCCTCTCATTTATTCAAAAAACCCCCATTGAACTCATTCTTACCAAAATGCTATTACAGCCCCAAAACATACAGCCATCGAAACAACACCTAGACTTGGTTGCAAGATTCTTCAAGGTTGCTTGGTTGAGTCTCTGATTCAGAGGGCCTAAAAAAATGTGGATTTTTCTTGACCTCTAAAATACAAACTTCAAATTTTCTTTTCTCCAAGATTCTATTGGAGAAGATGATAGCAGTGATGTAAAACCAATGATCGAAGAAGAAGGACGAGCATGGCGACATGTTATAGGAGGTAACAATGATGGCTCGGAGTCGGTTATCCTCCTAGGATTGTTGAAGAGCAAACCTCTGAAGAAGGTGGCGATGTCGAAGGAGGACATGAAGGGGGGGGGGGCAAAATGGGAAGAAGGGAGAGAAGTAATTTGGTCCAAAATGCGCATTGGCCAATCAACGTACGAAATGTATTACATATATATATTTTTACTTTATTTTATTGCATTTTAATTTTTTAATAATTAATTGATTATTTTTAATACCACTTGCAATGTCTTGAATTCGAGTCTTGTGAATGAACATACTCTCATTAAAAGAGCTAGCCTCACCATAATTTGGATATTTCCGGTTTGAACAATATAGCTTCCTAGAAGGATACATATATGCCCTAAAATCACGCCTATATATTATAGTTTAAATTAATAATAATTGTAACTAAAAATCAGGCTTTAAAATGCTTTATGAAAAATAGTTTATAAATTTAGAAAACTTAGGAATTAGAGCATCTCCGATGCATAGTTGATAGTTAGATTGCCTAAACACTATTCTCGTAGGTTAAAACTGCCACATAAAATTTAAGCAACTTAAGTAAATTTATCTCCCACAACAGTTGTTTATTTTACTTTTAGTTGAGTCTCATTAAACCTCATATATATATATATATATTATTTTAAGATCATGATATTATTTCAGTTAACGAATGAAAGATAAAATATAATTTTTTAGTCAAAAAGCAGATAATAATAATAAGCAGGCAAACTCTCATGGTGCTCAAATGATATTCCAAACTGCAAGGTTGCTGTTTAAGTGCTTCAACTGGATTAAGGGCCTGTTTGGATGGGCGTTAGAGGGGCGAAACGTGCGTTGCATTTAGAGAAACGCGGTTCACCAGCTTTGCCACACCGTTTGGATGGGTGTTTTTCTAAGCGCATGAACGCGAATTTGGGCCAAAACAACGTTTTTTTGGAATTGATAAATTGGAGCTGTGGCGTTGGGCGTTTGACGTTCAACGCTGATTTTTCTGGCTTTCACCAACCAGATCCGACGCATCCTGTCAGCCACCAGTTGTGCCCTCCTCCGCCGTCGCCAGTTCGCGCGCACGTATTCTCATATCTGTGTAGTTTCGTTTGCGCTCCGCCGTTCTTCTTGGATTTGTGCAACTCCGTTCATGCTCTGTCGTTCTTCTCAGATCTGTGCGACTCCGCTCGCGATCTACCGTTCGTGCGCCAACTCCGTCCGCCGCTCACGCTCGGCGACTCCATCTCTGTTCAACTCGTCCTTTCTTTCTCCTTCCTTTTACTGTTACGCGTTCTCTCTGGTTTTTTTTTTTATATTTTTGTCAAAGTCATTTCACGGTTTATATTTTTATTCAGCCTTTTTTTAAAACAATTTAATGAATTTTATTTTAACAAACTTAATGAATTTATAATGCTGTTGGATTTTGAGTAACAGCATTATTATAAACTTAATTTGTTTTGTTTTTGAACGTGGCATACTAATTTGTTGATTTGTTAAAAAAAAAAATTGAACCAGTTGATTTGTTAATTTTAAGTTTTATGAAATGTCTTTAATTTGATTTAATGCAAAAGGAGTGATATTTTTTTAAGAGAAAAAGTTTGATGTAGGGATGATGTAAAGTTTTTTTACACCGTCAACCAATCAGATTTCAAAGATGTGAGAAAATTTCTCTTTTTATTTAATTTCATTAATTGACATGCTACATCCTTGAAATCTGATTGGTTGACAGTGTAAAAAAACTTTACACCGTCGGTGCATCAAAATTAAACTCTTTTTTTAATTACATCTTTCAAGCGTAAGTAATTAATATCATCCAAAAGATATTCATTATTTCCAAATCACGTTTGTTACAAATCATCCAAACATAAATTACATTTATTTAAACACAATTTTTCTCAAAACCATTTTAACAAAATCACATTAATTCAAACACCACGTTTCTAACGGAATGTCAAACAGCACTAAGGAACCCACATCCAGGGGCGGATCTACCTTATGTTCAGGGGGTTCAGAACAAAAAAAATTGCCCTTATTTCCCTATATAATTTTTTTTAAACCCTGAAAATTTTAAATTATACTATTAGACTAAGTTTTACACCTACTTACACCAAAAATCCACCTATTTGTATCAATTATGGACTTATATATTTTCTGATGTATAGTTATTTTTAATTATATTTTTATCAACGTGTTCATTAAAAAATTTGAACCCCTGACCCCGGGTCTTGGATCAGGCACCGCCGACATCCGAGATGCTCTTACTTTGCTTTATTGAAAGGATGGCAGAATTACAGGGACGGGGCCAAGTGGGTTCACCAATTCACATTGAAATGGAAGCTATCAATTGTTGTTGGCAATGACATAAACAGATGATGATATTGCTTCTGTGTTGTGAAATCTGGGGAGTTAAAGAGATTTATGCAGCTGATGAGAGTCAATGGTTGATCCTTGCACACCCTTTATTCTGTGCTTCACCCAAATCCACAGGTACTGCTCAATACACTTATAATGGGTTCAAGTTTTTGTGTTCATGGTTATTCAAGAACAACAATGCTGAGAAAATCTTATAAAGTTTCAGAGTCCAGAAGAAAACCTCTTTCATGTTATGGCTTTTCATATGTACTTCAGTCAACTTTTATTTTGTTCTCTTCTATTTTAGTTAATATTATCATTTGATATATATTTGTATATATACATACTGCAAATGTCCTGTACAATATTCCTTTAAATCCAATAATATTTGAAAAATGGAAACACCTTATTTACAAACTTTAGAACAATTATGAATTATGATACTATGAACCTAGACTTTTGCAAAAAATATACATTTCTGACTATTGGAATCTTAAGATATGGCATTCACTCAGACCTTTCACTTATATTAATTACTGAAGAATTGTTTGTTCCAAGATTTTTCTTTCATGTGAAAATAACTTCTTGTATGTACCAGGTTAGGGAAGGTTTATGAAAATGTGGATTCCCTCAGTATTGTGACTCTCAAAGATGAGTTTCACCAAGATGGCAAGGAGAAAGTTTAAAATACAATGCATCAGATATCTCTGTTATTGAGAGTTGCAATGAGCATAACCTGAGGTATGTTCTTCAACTGTTTGTTGTTTCTCAATACTATAGTGCTGTATTTTGTGTCTGTGTTTGCTGTTGAGTATTAGATTAGGGAGCTCTATAGTCAGTTTTGGACTTAAATAATCCTCCAGTTCTCTGCAACCACACCTTCATTCCAGTTCTACATCTCAATGACACAACTTTGACAGCCAGCTAGACCAGTGGCTCATAATCCTGATTCCTGATCTCCTTCCTTCATTTCTTTTCTACACGATTGGTATTAGATTTTGGCTTGGGATACTATTGATATATGTTACATGAAAGATGAACAATTCCGCAGCGACAGTTTAGCTGTTACATTGTATTATACTGCCACATTTGACTCCAGCTTTAGCAAGAACATCTCAAATTGAATAATATGCCTATTACTTCCATAGTTTAGGAATTTCATAATGTATAACAAGATTAAGGCAGACAAACAAATAATTACACAACAAGTTATTAGCTAAAAGCTCAAACTGTAGCAGATGCAATTAAGCATTTATAAATCTCAATTGATCTAACCAACAAGAAATGCCTTTTTGATCTTATTTAGCTCTTTGATGACATCCCCTAAGTTCATCCTTTCTTTTGGTGATTCGACTGAACAAGCAAGTCCAATCCCCAAAAGTGAAACTAAGCACTTCTCAACAGTTGGAATAAGATTCACTATGTTTTCTACTTCTGTTACTTCTTCATCTCTTAATACAAGATGTGGGTCCAAAATATGTACAAGGTTATCAGGAAATGAATTTCCCACAAACTTATGCAGATTTTGACCGTCTTCAAACAACTCATCTGTAGGCTTTTTTCCGGTAAGCATTTCCAATACTAGAATCCCGAAGCTATAAATATCCCCATATGTGGACACTTCAGAGCCCATTCCATACTCTGAAATATATATAAAAAACGTAAATACTCTATATCAAGTTTACACCAAACAATAGGAGAATATGAAGAAACAATTATTCAACAGTTCAGAAAATACCCGGAGGAGCATAACCAACAGTTCCCTTTATTCCAATTGTACTAGTTTGCTTCTGAGAGGAACCATCAACAGTTGAGACAAGTCTTGCTATGCCAAAATCACTCACATGAGCGACCATGTCATCGTCAAGAAGGACATTGCTCGGCTTTAGATCACAATGAAGTACCAAATGCTCGCATTCATGATGAAGATAATGTAATGCAGAAGCAACATCAATAAGGATACTTAATCTTTGTTCAAGGTCTAGTGGTTCATGAAGCTCTACATTTCCACTTCCTGGATGCAGCCACTGTTCTAAGCTTCCATTTTTCATGTACTAAAAAACTAGAGCTTTAAATTCTTGACCTTTGTAGTCTGTGCTGGAGCAACATGTTAAGATCTTAACCAGATTCCGATGTCTAATATTTTTTAGTGCATCACATTCAGCAATGAAACTCTTGTGAGCTCCCTTCTCTTGAAGCTTTAGGACCTTTACGGCAACGTCTTTATATTCTGACCCAATATTTCCTTTATATATAGAACCAAAGCTTCCAGATCCAATCAAGTTTTTAGCTGAGAACCCACTGGTTCCACGATGTAGGTCATGGTATGAAATCTTAGCCAGCTGGTCCATTGTTGGTGAATCAGAAGATGGTTTCTTGTTTCTTTTCCTCAACCAGTAGATGGTTAGAATAAATGATAGAATGAGAAGAAAAACAACCGTACTAACTATCACTGCTATCAACTTGAAACTATGGTGTTTTGCATGCTTCATACTATTGACAGGACATGGCAGTAGATGCAGCTCTAGAATACCTCCGCAAAGCTTTATGTTTCCTGTCACTGCTAACGCGCTTGCATTTTGAAACACACCTGTAGTTGGTACTTCGCCCTCTAACACGTTGAAAGAAGCATTGAAGTATTCCAAGAACAAATTATTCTGTAGATCTTTAGGAATTGATCCAGACAAGTGGTTCCGGGAGAGATCTAAATATCGAAGACCTTTGAGTGAAGTTAAAGAGGATGGTATGATTCCATGGAAGGAATTCCCTTGTAAAAAAAGGTACTCCATACCCAGGCATTCTCCAATGGTTCCTGGAATATCACCTGACAGTTGATTCTCGGAGACATTTAGACAACCAATATTTCTTAGCTTGCCCACTTCACTAGGTAGACTACCACTAAGTGAGTTGTGTGACAAGTCCAATAAGTTTGTTAATGAGGAAAGACTAAAAACCTCAACGGGTATGTTTCCTTTAAGGTTGTTTCCTGACAGGTCTAGGTATTGTAACTTTTGACAATTTCCTATACATCGAGGAATAGTACCTTCTAACTTATTTTGTCCTAAACCCAAATGAAACAGTTGAGTGAGGTTTCCAATGGAGTTTGGTATATCTCCAGACACCTTGTTTCGACCCAATTTCAACCCTTGCATCTTCTGAAACTTCCCAAAAGCAAACGGAATAGTCCCTTCAAAGTGGTTATTTTCCATGGTCAGAACTAGTAGATTAATTAGATTTCCTAATTCCATAGGAATTTTTCCTGATATGTCATTACCCCCAAGATATAGTTGACTGAGTTGGGTGGATAAATTGCCCACTGAACTAGGCAAAGGACCCCCAAAATTGTTGTCGGATATAGATAGACGCTGCAACTCACTACAATTTGTTAGTGATTTCAAGAAAACCAAATCTTTAGTTGAATTGGTACCTAGATTGTTGGCACCCAAATTTAGCAACTGAAGATCTTGTAACTTTCCTAGACTTGGAACTTGTCCGATGAAATGGTTCCTAGGGGTGTTCATAACCGAACCAATCCAAACAAAACCGACAAACCGATCCAAAAAAACCGAAATCCAATCAAACCGAAAACCGAACGGATTGAAAATTGAAAAAACCGAAATTATTTATTGGATCGGATCGGATTTCGGATTTGATTTCCAAAACCGAACCAATCCAATCCAAACCGAACATTCACAAATATGTATATTTTTAGTTATACATATATCATTCCATTTACACTTACATAGTACATATTTATTGTTTATATATTGATTATATCACACATGCTTATTTATAAAATTACGTTTTAATAAAAAAAGTTCAAGTAATTATTTGAACTATATACATGCATCAAAGTAAACAATTATAATCATAATTTAAAAATTTGTTACTATGTTATAATTTATGAATGTTATAAATTATGTATCATATATTATATATTTTTAAAATTTATACAACACAATTCCAAAATATAAAAAAGTGAAACAAAAACCGAATAATCCAATCCAATCCAAACCGCTATAGATTGGATCGGATTGGTTCGGATTTGAATTTAGTAAAAAATCCATTGGATGACAAAATCATAAAACCGATGAGATCGGATCGGATGATTTTTCTCCTCAAAACCGATCCAATCCAATCCGCGAACACCCCTTCCCACTAATATCAAATTGTGTAATGGTAGAAGCATTTGCAACAGAAGTGGGGATTGAACCTGAGATTTGATTCCCGCCAATTGCAAAAGTTTGGATATTGGGGAGGGTGTGGAACATGTTGGGAGGAAGAGAGCCATCAAATTCATTGACTGCAGCCGAGATCAAAGTAAGAGTTGAGAGGTTGTAAAGATAAGAAGGAAATGTACCTGACAATTTGTTCACACCCACAGATAACCATGTCAAGTTTTTGAGGCGGCATATTTCTTGTGGAATATTTCCCTCTAAGTTATTATAAAATACTGAGAGAAACTTTAAGTGTGATAGATTCCCTATGAATGGTGGGACTCCACCAGTTAAATTGTTTTTTGCAATCTCCAATAGTTCAAGCTTATGGAGAGAGTCAGTTCCAATTGGTATTTTGGCAACCAGATTATTTCCACCTAAGGCCAAGGTTTTGAGATCAAAACAGGTTGTTTTGGCAACCAGATTATTTCCACCTAAGGCCAAGGTTTTGAGATCAAAACAGGTTGTTAGGTTTGTAGGAATCTCTCCTACAAATGAGTTATTGGTGAGGCTCAGTACCTGCAACCGTAACAACTGACCCAGTTCCTGTGGGATATTTCCGTAGAAGCTATTGTCTTGAAGGTTGAGGTTTCCCATATAAGAGAGATTGCCTATATGGGGAGATATGGGTCCATGCAACCGATATCCTTGCAGGTTCAACTCTGTAACCCTTTGATTCATGGGGCTGCATGTGACTCCATGCCACTTGCAGAAGTGACTAGTGAGTAGAACTGTTCCAAGATTCTAGGATTCCATATGGATCACTAGATATTTCTTCCTTGAATTTGAGCAATGACAGGTGGTCTGTTTGGTTCCCGGAAGTAGAAGCAGTTGTTTTTGAGCCAAGTTGAAAAGTAAACAGAAGGTATAACCAAAATGAAGATGCACGAAACATGAGAGGAAAAAACTTCATTTGGTTGAGGAAATAGGATACTGGAATTTGAGTGGGTATCTTCTGTTACATATATTAGCTCTAGCCTCTGTGTATGTATTTTATATATTTCCTTTGATGGCTGAGTGAATAGTAACAAAGAAAATATTTCTGTTTGCCTCGAATTGTGATTTTCGGACTGTACATATATTTATATCATTTTTCTGCTTTTATTATATCATAATGTTATTAATATACTCATATCATAAGCTTTTGCAATTAATTATCAGAATGTATATAACTTTTGGAGGCTGAGCATTGATCATTTGAAGCCTTACCCCAATGGATAAGCTTATCAGTATATGTCATTGCATTCATTTTCTTTGGAATCAATCCTTGCACGTAAGTTCCTTCTATCGCATGAGTTTTTCTTCACTGAAAGGGACCGCATAGAAATTTGAGTGAGATAGTCCATGTCATTGAAATATTGCTCTGAACATACTACGTCCTAAAATTTCATCCTAACTTCAAGTCAGAAATGATGAACGTTTAAGTCATGGTCCTTCACCACACTACTTGACTTTAGAATATTATATTATTGATTGTTTGTTGCGTGTCAAATTTTCCATGGCCAACTCTAAAAAATTACAATTTCGTTTATTGTCTGTTGCTTGTCAAATTTCTTCATCGCTGAGTCCTACACTTAATTTTGGAATTTTATAATGCTGTCAGTTTTAAGATTAAGCAATATCGTTTGATCACAACACTAAGGAAAATTGGAAAAATCGTCTTAGCATTAAATTGAGAAGTTTCACATAAGTTTGATCTAAGAATGATTTCATCACTTGGAGAAAAATTTGTTCGGCAACAATTATAGCTATACCCATTACCTAGCATGAAAAATGATTTGTAGACATCTGAATAAATATCTACCGGACACTAAAGTGAGATAGGAAGAGAAGTAATTAATGCGATATATCTAAAAAGATAATAGATAGAGAGAAATGTAGAGTGTTTTTTAGATGTCTACACTATTTGTATGCTCAACTATCATTATTGACAATAAATATTTTAAAAATATTTTATCCAAGACTACCTCAATTGCTAGCAGTTAGCTAGCCAGGTACAAGTGTACCCAGCAATGCTTAAGGTTTATGCGCAAAAAAAATAAGATGTCATTTATTGATAAAAAGTTTTGATTGGAAAACTCGAGTATCATTTATTTTTCTACATATTTTCATAATTAACCCACATTAATACTCACTCATTAGTAGACACAGAAGAAAAGTGATCCATCTAGACAAAATTTGATAGGCAAGACAATTTACTAAATGAGGATATAAATAAAAGAAATAGATAATATGTATTGAAATTTTAAAATAAGAAATGCTGTAGTTGTTTAATCTCCTCCTCATAGAGTCATAAGCCTCTTCATTCACTCCCCTCAGAAACTCAACTCATAAGTCATAATAGTCTTCTTCCTACTACAATGGAATGGGGTGCTGCCACAAGAGTTTGTTGTTGCTCCCTCTATTGCGTGCTCTTTCACTTCCTCTGTATTGCATAATAAAAAAACCTGCAATCACCAAAGCTTCTTTTTCTGACAAAATAATGGTATTACTACTGCATAACATGTTAGTGTGGTTCTTATCATTCTCCCAGCTGACAAGAACTTCCTCTTCACTAGACTCTTTAGAAGTGAATCATTCTATCCGAGACGGTCAAAGTTTAGTTTCAGCAAGTGGAAATATTGAAGCCGGTTTCTTCAGCCCCGGGAATTCAACGCGTAAATACTTGGGTGTGTGGTACAGGAACGTGTCTCCTTTAACAGTGGTATGGGTGGCCAACCGAGAAAAACCTCTGCAGAACAACTCTGGAGTTTTAAAACTCAATCAAAACGGGATTCTTCTGCTTCTCGACGGCGCAAACAACAGTACTCTCTGGTCATCCAATATATCAGCAGCAGGGAATAATAACCCAGTAGTGGCCGCTCAGCTACTGGATTCAGGAAATTTGGTAGTGAAAAATGCCAACAACGACAGCTTTCTGTGGCAGAGTTTTGATTATCCCTGTGACACTTTGATGCCGGGAATGAAGCTTGGATGGAACTTAGAAACTGGTCTAGAGAGATTTCTGTCATCTTGGAAAAGCACGGATGACCCTGCCAAGGGAGAATACACAATGAGAATTGACCATAGAGGATATCCACAAGTGTTTGCATTCAAGGGGTCTGATATAATTTCTAGAACAGACCAGTGGAACGGCGAGTCTCTTCGTGGATATCCTGCTCCAGATCCAAAATACAATCAAACATTTGTGTTCAACGAAAAAGAGGTGTATTATGAGTTCGAGTTTCTTGAAAGTTCGGCTGCCAGCTTGTATAGACTCTTCCCTTCAGGTGATGGGGAGGTTATATCTTGGACAATTGGATCAGGTAACAGCCGGCAAGTCGTCACAAAAGCGGGCTTAGATGAATGCGACAAATACGCCTATTGCGGTGCAAATTCTATATGCAGTGCTAACGGTTACGTTGCAACTTGTGAATGCTTGAAAGGATATGCTCCCAAGTCTCCTCAACAGTGGAGTTTACAGAATTGGACTGACGGCTGTGTTCCCAGGAATAAAACTATTTGCAAAAACAGTTACACGGATGGTTTCTGGACTTATACGTATTCGAAATTGCCAGACACGTCTTCGTCTTGGTTCAATAAGACCATGAACCTTGAGGAATGTAAGGTGTTGTGTCTCAGAAACTGTTCCTGTGTAGCATATGCAAACTTATATGTTACTAACGGGGGAACTGGGTGTCTACTTTGGTTTCATAATATGGTTGACGTCAGGAAATACTCTCAACGGGGACAAGATCTTTATGTTAGAGTCCCACCTTCAGAACTAGGTACTCGCTCAACTTCTTTTTGGTTTCTATCGTATTATTGCATTATTCTCAAAGAAGTGGGTGGAATAGATACAAGAACATCCAAGTTTGCGTTGAACAAACATTGTGTTGTTACATGGCAATGTATGACATATGAAATGAAATTATTACTGATGCATGTTAATTGTTATATGTCATTTATTTTCCTAGTTAACTACACTGCCTTACCTCACCTCTGGTCAATAGTATTACCAGAATCTGTTCCTGATGAGAGTCCTGCTAGCTTAACTACTTCTCTAACAGTTTCTGTTTAGTTTGTGAGCGTTGCTATTTAACATGACACTCACGACCACGATCCATCATTTGTACCTTCCTTGTTTTAAACAAATTACATATTAATGAATAAATAAAAAATCATTTTGGGATGCACTACTTGTCGTGTTGGCTCCTGCGTCAACAAGGACATGCCTTGTAGCATTATTCTTGGTTTGTTTAGTTTGTTTGAGTCGGTTACTAACTGAATAAGGGTTCTGCTAGGATAGATTATTTATATTGCATTATTGTATCATTCCTACACCATCAGCGGTTAGAAAACCCACATTGGTTAGAGATATGACCATTCAAGTGTTTATAAAAGGTAGAGCAACCCTTAACTCTTGAGCTAGATTTTCGGTGAGTTAGGTCTCCCTAATTCTAATATCAGCTCATCTATAAATAACTTATGAGAGTTCATTGTAATACATAAATTCAGCTGAGTAAAATTCACAGTTTCTAATCAATTTTTTTTAATCTTAGTAGATTGTTAAATAAAACTTTGTTCAAAAAGTTGGAGACTAAACGTGCTCTATATCTTTCAGATCAAGTTGCAGCGGATGACAATGGAAACACCAAGAAGAAGATAGCGGGAATCACAGTTGGTGTGATTATTTTTGGATTCATGACATGTTTATCCATATTGATAATTAAAAATCCAGGTAAATTCATATTATAATTTACTGTCTTACATTGACAAAAGAAATGAGCATGTTCTGTGTCAATGGTGTTTATGTCTTCCAATCAATGGTTGTGACATGGTGTTTATATCTTCTAATTACTAACCAGGGGCTGCAAGAAATATTTACAACAAGCATTGCAAAAATAAACCGAGAAAGGAAGATGTTGATTTGCCAATATTCAATTTGTCAGCCTTAGCTCATGCCACTGACAACTTTTCAAGTAGTAATAAACTTGGAGAAGGTGGCTTTGGACCAGTATATAAGGTGATAAACAATTGATAGATGACTTCTCCTTTCATTAAAAACTTTTTAACAAATATCATTATTTTTCAGGGCATATTGATAGATGGACAAGAGATAGCAGTGAAGAGACTTTCAAAAAAGTCTGGACAAGGGTTGGAAGAGTTTAAAACTGAAGTAGCGTTGATTGCTAAACTTCAACACCGTAATCTCGTAAAGCTTCTCGGTTGTTGCATTAAAGGAGAAGAAAAGATGTTGATCTATGAATACATGCCCAATAAAAGCTTGGACTACTTTGTTTTTGGTTGGAGTCTTTTCATTTTATTCTTCTTATTTCATATGGAGACTACAAGTGTTGTTCTGAATGTGTTTAATTGACAGATGAAACCAAAAAGATGTCATTGGATTGGATTAAGCGTTTCAACATTATTGGAGGCATTGCTCGAGGACTTCTTTATCTTCATCAAGACTCTAGGCTGAGGATTATTCATAGAGATTTGAAAACTAGCAATATATTGCTAGATGCCAATTTCAATTCGAAAATATCTGACTTTGGGTTGGCTCGATTATTTTTGGGAGACCAAATTGAAGCTAACACAAATAGGGTCGCTGGAACATAGTAAGTTAGTCCCTACATCATTAAGGTTATTTATTTGATATTGCATTTTCAAGTAATACTTATTTTACTTTCAAAATAATATATTCAGTGGGTACATGCCTCCCGAGTATGCTGTGCGTGGACATTTTTCAGTGAAATCAGATGTCTTTAGTTACGGTGTGATCGTACTGGAGATTGTAAGCGGGAAAAAGAACAGGGAATTTTCAGACCCAAAACATGACCATAATCTTCTTGGATATGTAAGCATACTCACCTTGCTAATCATATTCTATTATTCTTACTTGAATTGTTTCCTATTACTAATTTGACTCTTACCTTGTTAGGCGTGGAAATTATGGAGTGAAGAGAGAGCGCTAGAACTATTGGATGAAGTGTTAAGGGAGCAATGCACACCCTTCGAAGTCATACGATGCATACAAGTAGGCCTGTTGTGCGTGCAACAAAGGCCGGAAGATAGACCAGACATGTCATATGTGGTTCTGATGCTAAATGGTGAGAAATTATTGCCACAACCCAAAGTTCCTGGTTTTTATACTGAAAGGGATGTTAGACTCAAATCACATTCGTGGTCAGAAAATCATAAACTGTGCTCAGCTAATGAAGTAACCATCACAGAGTTAGATGCGAGATAGAATATGGCAGGGGGACAAGAAAATGAAAAGACTTCACCTTCCAATGTAGGATAAATAGGTTATTCGAGGATACCAATCAATGAAATAGCTGTTGCTTTTTCTATTATGAACTCCTGTTTTATCTATTTAGTGTATCTTAACACGTGTATAAAATAAACAAAAAATTATGTGAAGGTAATTTTGCTTTTTGCAATAGAATATGACAGTTAAATTGCTTTGGTTTGGTAATCTGATGTTTCAAGGATGTTGTTGTTTCAGAATTTAAAAAATAATTAATTTTATATTTAACAAATCTATCAACAAAATATCCCATCAATTACACACCCTGCAAGATGAGGCAGATTCATTGACTTCAATTTGTCTTTGAGGAAATTGTGCCGCGATGATGAAAGATGGTTGGCCAAGAGATTAGCCAATTGGTGACTAGTGGGCCGATTTTTGAATGTAGTACAGGTGATCGGAGGTGGATGACGGGTGGCCGGAGGTGGTGGCACATGTGGTGGGAGGTCCACGAAATATCATTCTGAGTACTTGGACTGGTTAAAATATCGATTTGGTGTGATTTCATCCTAGTTTTGTAGTGGGTTCTGCCAATTCACATTGAAAGCTATCTATTGTTGTTGGCAATGGCATACACAGATGATGATATTGCTTATGTGTTCTGCAAATTCTAGAAGTTAAAGGGAGTTTATGCAGCTGATGGGAGTTAAAGGTTGATTCTTGCACATCCGTAATTCTGTGCTTCACCCAAGTCCACAGGTACTTAATTTTAAGATATGAAGATCCTTGTTTGAGAGTTTTGTATTTAAGATATGTAGATTCTTTATGTGCTTTATTCTTATTCTTTTTTTGATATAAGACAATTTGTATTTCCTTGTGTTGACTTGCACATTGAGCACTTCAAGAGTGAGTGCGTGAATTTATAAGGGTACATTTTAAATCCAAAACATGGTCTTTCCATGCATTTATAAACTTGGTCTAATTAAGATGTTGGCGACAACATTTAGTCCCCGGAGTTTGTGGCTCTGTTCATTTGTTCTGTGATAGGGAACCTTGCTATTTTAATTTCTAACATCTTCATGAGAAATTTAGTGTATTCCATTAGTAGCAGAAAACGGAAGTGTTTTTTGACAAATATATTTTTGCATCTAAATATATGAATTAGATATAATGTATGAAAAGTACTATAAATCCATCACTTAGATATAGTGTTAAATTCATTAACTATTGATAGATGTTACATAAAAGATGGACTCATAAGTGCAAACAGCCAGAACTGGAGGAAATTTATTGAACAAATCCACACTAAAGGTTGAACTCAAATTGCAGTGCATTATGCTGCATAGACACGAGCAGGAACACCTGAAAATTGGAGAAAGAATAAGCCTATTACTTTCGTAGCACAGGGAAAAAATTGAAATACATACCAAGATTGAGGCAGAAAAAAAAATATTAAATACATATGAAATTTACTGGAAGGAAAAACTATGCAATTAAGCATTTAAAATTCTAAAATGATCTCACCCACAAGAAATAGCTTTTTGATAATGTTTAGCTCTCTAATGACATCCACTATTTTCATCCTTTCTCTTGGTGATTCCATTGAACAAGTAAGTCCAATCCTAAAAAGTGATATTAAGCACTTCTCAGAATTTGGAGTAAGGTTCCCTCTGTTTTCTCCTTCTATTGCTTCTTCAACTCTTGATACAAGATGTGGGTCTAAAATCTGTAAAAGATTATCAGAAAGTGAAATTGCCACAAACTTATGCAGATTTTGGCCGCCTTCAAACAATTCATCTGTAGGTCTTCTTCCAGTAAGCATTTCCAATACAAGGATCCCGAAGCTATATATGTCGCCACATGTGGACACTTCAGAACCCACTCCATACTCTAAAATATATAACAAAAACTGTAAATCTCTATAATAAATAAATCATCAAGTTACCACCAAAAGATAAGAGAATTTGAAAAACAATTAATCAAGAGTTTAGAAAATACCTGGAGCAGCATAGCTAAGAGTTCCTTTTATTCCGATCGTACTACTTTGCTGTTGAGATGTACCATCAATGGTTGAGACAAGTCTTGCTATGCCAAAATACTCACATGAGCGATCATGTCTTCATCAAGAAGGACATTGCTTGGCTTTATATCACAATGAAGGACCACTTGCTCACATTCTTGATGCAGATAATGTAATGCAGAAGCAACATCAACAATGATACTTAATCTTTGTTCAAGGTCAAGTGGTTCACGAAGCTCTTCACTTCCATTCCCTGGATGCAGCCATTGTTCTAAGCTTCCATTTTTCATATACTCAAAAGCTAAAGCTTTAAAATCTTGACCTCTGTTGTCTGTGCTGGAACAGCATGTTAAGATCTTAACCAGATTCCGATGTCTAATATTTTTGAGTGCATTACATTCAACAATGAAACTCTTGTGAGCTCCCTTCTTTTGAAGGTTCAAGACCTTTATGGCAACATCTTTATCTCCTGACACAATATTTCCTTTGTACACAGAACCAAAACTTCCTGATCCAATCAAGTTTCCAGCTGAGAATCCATCGGTTCTATGATGTAGGTCATGGTATGAAATCTTTGCCAACTGGTCAATTGTTGGTGAATCAGAAGACTGTTTCTTGTTTCTTTTCCTCATCCAGTTGATGGTTAAAATAAATGACAGAATGAGAAGAAAAGCAACCCTAGTACTTACTACCACTGCTATAAACTTGAAATTATGGTGTTTTGGAGGTTTCATACCTTTGACAGGACATGGCAGTAAATGCAGCTCTAAAATACCTCCACAAAGATTTTTGTTTCCAGTCACGGCTAATGCACTTGCATTTTGAAAGACACCTTTTGTTGGCACTTCTCCCTCCAACATGTTGAATGAAATTACATTTAAGTATTCCAAAAATGAAACATTCTGCATGTCCTTAGGAATTGATCCAGACAAATGATTTCGTGAAAGATCTAAACGTCGAAGACCTTTGAGGGAAGCCAAAGGGGATGGTATGATTCCATGGAAGGAATTCCCTTGTAAAAAAAGGAACTCCAAGCTCACGCATTCTCCAACAGTTCCAGGAATATCACCTGACAGTTGATTCTCAGAGAAATCAAGCCACTCAATATTTTTTAGTCTTCCCACTTCTACCGGCAAAATGCCATTGAGAGAGTTGTGTGACAAGTCCAGTAAGTTTGTTAATGAGGAAATACTGAAGACCTCAACAGGTATGTTTCCTTTAAGGTTGTTTTGTGAAATGCTTAGGTATTGTAACTTTTGACAGTTGCGTATACTTGGAGGAATATTTCCTTCTAACTTATTTTGTCCTAATCCCAAATCAAACAATTGAGTGATATTTCCAATGGAGGCCGGTATTTCTCCTGACAGCTTGTTTTTACTCAAGTCTAATACTTGCATATTCTGAAACTTCCCAAAAGCAATAGGTATAGCCACTTCAAAGTAGTTAGATTGCATGACCAAAAGATTTAGGTTAATTAGATTTCCTAATTCAACAGGAATTTTTCCTGTTATGTGATTATACCCAAGATACAGTAAACTGATTTGATTGGATAAATTTCCCACAGAATTTGGCAAAGGGCCTCCAAAATTGTTATCTAATATAGAGATCCCAAATAACTTACTACAATTTGTCAATGAGTTTAAGAAATCCAAATTGTTAGTTGAATTGCCACCTAGATTGTTGTGTTCCAAATTTAACCTCCAAAGATTTTGCAGCTTCCCTAGACTTGGAACTTGCCCGATGAAATTGTTTTGACTGATATCAAGATGTGCAAGGGTAGAAGCATTTGCAACAGAAGTGGGGATTGGACCTGAGATTTGATTCTTGCCAATTGTAAGAATTTTGAGATTAGGGAGGGTGTGGAACATGTTGGGTGGAAGTGAGCCATCAAATTCATTGCCTGCTGCTGAGAACAAAATAAGAGATGACATGTTGTAAAGACAAGAAGGAAATGTACCAGACAATTTGTTGGCACCCACTTGTAGAAATGTCAGATTTTTTAGGCAGCATATTTCTTGTGGAATATTTCCCTCCAACTCATTAAGATTCATCGAGAGAAATGTTAAGGATGAAAGATTCCCTATGAATGGAAAAAATCCACCGGTTAACTTATTTTTCGCAACCTCCAATGCTTGAAGTTTCTGAAGAGAGCCAATTTCCATCGGTAGCTTGCCAATCAAATTATTTCCACCTAAGTTTAAGGATTTGAGACCAAAGCAACTTGTTAAGTTTTTCGGAATCTCCCCTTCTAAGGAGTTATTGGTGAGGGTGAGTCCTTGCAACTGTGACAACCGGCCCAATTCTTGTGGGATATCTCCATGGAAGCTGTTGTTTCCGAGGTCGATGTTCCTCAGAAAAGAGAGATTGCCAACATGAGGAGACAAGGATCCGTGCAACTGATATCCTCTTAGCTTCAACTCTGTAACCCTTTGATTCGCGGGGCTGCATGTGATTCCATGCCACTTGCAGAAGTGGGTAGAACTATTCCAAGATTCTAGCATTCCATATGGATCACTGGATATTGATTCTTTGAATTTGAGCAATGCCAAATGATCTGTTTGGTTTCTTGAAGTAGAAGCAGTTACGTTTGAGCAAAGGTTGAAAGTAAAGAGAAGGCTGCATAGCCAAAATGAAGATGCAGAAAACAAGAGAGAAAAAGGCTTCATTTTGTTAAGGAAATATATAGGATACTTGAATTTGAGTGAGTATGTTTAATTAGTTACATATATAAATAGATAGCTCTATATACGTATATATGTTGGGGTTTGATGGTTGAGTGTGTGGTGTACTGGTATCAAAGAAATAAATACACCACAGAATACGTTTCGTACATACATACACATTTATTATGATATATAGTGGGACTTCCTTACCTTAATAACTTACTATTTGTCCATTCAAAAGAAAAGAGAGGAGGACGAATGTGAAATGAAACCTTGATTTTCTTATATGATTATGATACTAGCAGAGGTTCCTTCCATCTAATATCCTACAGTTACGTATATGCCATGGCATTCATTGACTTGGTGTCAACCCTGAACATAAGTTCATTGTATGGCAGGTCAACCTTAGAAAATTACAATTTAAATTATAATAATGCATAGAGTAATGCATACTCCTTGACTTGAGGTCAACCTTAGAAAATTACAATTTAGTTTATTGTTTGTTATGTATCAAATTTTATCGGTCATTTAGTCTACGCTTAGCGTATGAAATGATCCTTTTGCCAGTTGCAAGAAAGCAGAAAATGACTGCTCAATAACGTTTTGTGTGTACTTGGTTAAGGCAGTTTATGCTATGCAAATGTGAGTTTGCTCAGTATTGTGACTCTCAAAGATGACTTTTCACCAAGATGGCAAGGAAAAAGTTTAAAATATACAACATCTAATTAATATCTCTGTTTATTGAGTTTGCTTTCTGAAAAAAATCTCTGTTATTGAGATCAGTTGCAATGAGCTAGTAAAACGTGAGGTGTGTTCTGCTTTTGTTTATTGTTTATTGATACCGTTGAGCACCCTGCTATTGAGTTAGGATTAGTTAATTTTTGTTTACCTTTGTGAACTTCATCGTTTATATTATAAAAACTGAAGCTAGAAAGAGTTCTCGGCTATTTCGCTGATGCTTTAATTTTGCTGTAAAATTTGGATAATTACGTCTGATCATAATGGACATAAGTATGGAAAGTATTATAAGTCCATCACTTAGATATAGTATTACATTCATTGACTATTAATAGATGTTACATGAAAGATGAACTCATAAATGCAAATGGCTAGAACCGGAGGAAATTTATTGAACAAATCCACAAAGATGGTTGAGCTCAAATTGCAGGGCACTATGCTGCATAGACACGAGCAGGAACACCTGAAATTGGAGAAAGAATAAGCCTATTACTTTCGTAGCACAAGATAAAAATTGAAATACATACAAAGATTGAGGCAGAAAAAAACGAATATTAACTACATAAGCAATTTATTGGAAGGAAAAACTATACAGTAAAGCATTTAAAATTCAAAAATGATCTCACCAACAAGAAATAGCTTTTTGATTATGTTTAGCTCTCTAATGACATCCACTATCTTCATCCTTTCTCTTGGTGATTCCATTGAACAAGCAAGTCCAATCCTAAAAAGTGATATTAAGCACTTCTCAGAATTTGGAGTATGATTCCCTCTGTTTTTTCTTTCTATTGCTTCTTCAAGTCTTGATACAAGACGTGGGTCCAAAATGTGTAAAAGATTATCAGGAAATGAAATTTCCACAAACTTATGCAGATTTTGGCCATCTTCAAACAATTCATCTGTAGGTCTTCTTCCAGTAAGCATTTCCAATACAAGGATCCCGAAGCTATATATGTCGCCACATGTGGACACTTCAGAAAGCACTCCATACTCTAAAATATAAAAATGTAAATATTCTATACTAAGTAAGACATCAAGTTACCACCAAAAGATAGGAGAATTGAATAAACAATTAATCAAGAGTTTAGAAAATACCAGGAGCAGCATAGCCAAGAGTCCCTTTTATTCCGATCGTACTACTTTGCTGGTCAGATGAACCATCAATAGTTGAGACAAGTCTTGCTATGCCAAAATCACTCACATGAGCGACCATGTCTTCGTCAAGAAGGACATTGCTTGGCTTTATATCACAATGAAGGACCACTTGCTCACATTCTTGATGCAGATAATGTAATGCAGAAGCAACATCAACAATGATACTTAATCTTTGTTCAAGGTCAAGTGGTTCACGAAGCTCTTCACTTCCATTCCCTGGATGCAGCCATTGTTCTAAGCTTCCATTTTTCATGTACTCAAAAACTAAAGCTTTAAAATCTTGACCTCTGTTGTCTGTGCTGGAACAGCATGTTAAGATCTTAACCAGATTCCGATGTCTGATATTTTTGAGTGCATTACATTCAACAATGAAACTCTTGTGAGCTCCCTTCTTTTGAAGGTTCAAGACCTTTATGGCAACATCTTTATCTGCTGACACAATATTTCCTTTGTACACAGAACCAAAACTTCCTGATCCTATCAAGTTTCCAGCTGAGAATCCACCGGTTCCATGATGTAGGTCGTGGTATGAAATCTTAGCCAGTTGGTCAATTGTTGGTGTATCAGAAGACTGTTTCTTGTTTCTTTTCCTCATCCAGTAGATGGTTAGAACAAATGACAACATGAGAAGAAAGACAACCAGACTAACTACCACTGCTATCCACTTGAAACTATGGTGTTTTACATGCTTCATACTTTTGACGGGACATGGCAGTAAATGCAGCTCTGGAATACCCCCACAAAGTTTTTTGTTTCCCGTCATCGCTAATGCACTGACATTTTGAAAGACACCTTTTGTTGGTACTTCTCCCTCCAACATGTTGAAGGAAACATTGAAGTATTCCAAATAGGAAATATTCTGTAGATCCTTAGGAATTGACCCAGATAAGCGGTTTCGTGATAGATCTAATCGTATAAGACCTTTGAGTGAAGGCAAAGATGATGTTATGATTCCATGGAAGGAATTTCCTTGTAAATAAAGGTACTCCAACTTCATGCATTCTCCAATGGCTCCTGGAATATCGCCTGATAGTTGATTCTCAGAGACATCTAGCCAATCAATATTTTTTAGCCTTCCCACTTCTTTTGGCAGACTGCCACTCAGTGAGTTGTGTGACAAGTCTAGTAAATTTGTTAATGAGGACAGATTAAAAACCTCAACAGGTATGGTTCCTTTGAGGTTGTTTCTTGAAAGGTTTAAGAATTGTAACTTTTGACAGTTTCCAATACTTGGAGGAATATTTCCTTCTAAGTTGTTTTCCTCTAAACCCAAATGAAACAACTGAGTTAGGTTTCCAAGGGAGGCTGGAATATCTCCTGACACCTTATTTCCCCCCAAATCTAATAATTGCATCTTCTGAAACTTCCCAAAAGCAACCGGAATTGTCCCTTCAAAGTGGTTACTTTTCAAGTCCAAGAGAGTTAGGTTAATTAGATTTCCTAATTCAACAGGAATTTTTCCCGATATGTAATTATACCCAAGGCCAAGGTAACTGAGTTGGGATGATAAATTGCCCACGGAATTTGGCAAAGGACCTCCAAAATTGTTATCGGCTATAACCAGATGTTGCAACTTACTACAATTCGTGAGTGATTTCAGAAAGTCCAAATCATTAGTTGATTTGTTACCTAGATGATTAGAAAACATTTGTACCCACCGAAGATGTTGCAGCTTCTCTACACTTGGAACTTGTCCGATGAAATTGTTTTCACTAATTTCAAGGTAATCAAGGTTTGAAGCATTTGAAAGAGAAGTGGGGATTGGACCTGAGATTCGATTCCCGCCAATGATAAAAAGTTTGAGATTGGGGAGGGTGTGAAACATGTTGGGTGGAAGAGAGCCATCAAATTCATTTACTCCAGCTGAGAAGAGAATAAGAGATGACATGTTGTAAAAACAAGGAGGAAATGTACCTGACAATTTGTTCACACTCACTTGTAGATATGCCAAGTTTTTGAGGCGACATATTTCTTCTGGAATATTTCCCTCCAAGTTATTATATCTCACCAAGAAATAAGTTAAGAATGAAAGATTCCCTATGAATGGAAGGACTTCACCAGTTAAATTGTTTACCGCAAGTTCCAATACTTGAAGTTTCTGGAGAGAGCCAATTTCAATCGGTATCTGGCCAGTCAGATTATTTCCACCTAAGCCCAAACCTTTGAGATCAAAGCAAGTTGTTAGGTTTGTAGGAATCTCCCCTGTAAAGGAGTTATTAGTGAGATACAGCACCTGCAACAGTACCAACCGACCCAATTCTTGTGGGATATTTCCGTGAAAGTTGTTTTCTTGGAGGTAGAGTTTTGTGAGAAAAGAGAGATTGCCAACATGAGGAGACAATGATCCATGCAACTGATACCCTGTTAAGCTCAACTCTGTTACTCTTCGGTGCACTCTTCGGTGCTTGGAGCTGCATGTAATTCCATGCCACATGCAAAAGTGGGTAGAATGATTCCATGAATCTAGAATTCCATATGGGTCATAAGAGATTTGTTCCTTGAATTTGAGCAATGCTAGATGGTCTGTTTGGTTTCTGGAAATAGAAGCAGTTGTTTTTGGGCAGTGTTTGAAAGTAAAGAGAATAAGGTATAACCAAAATAAAGATGCAGGAAACATGAGAGGAAAAAGCTTCATTTGAATTGAGGAAGTAGGGTCTTGGAATTTGAGTGAGTAACTAGGAGAGCTCTATATCAGTATATATAATGTTGGATCGAAGCCCGGTTTGCATGGAAGACACTAGGAGAAAAATTAACAGACTGCAAACATTAAAGTAACATTCTGATCGTTTATGCTTTTTCTTTCTTTCTCTCATTCGATGGTGGCATGACTAAAAAGCATCACTAACGCTCTCCCCACATTGTTGGTAGCAAATGAGACTTGGAAAGGAATGGCATTGGCTGCTACAGCCATCATCCATTTGGCGTTGTAAATTACTAATATAAGGTGGAATTCTGGATCCACTTTGACAGGGAAAATGCAATTTATTATTCATTAACCATCCCATTTTTAAGCAACATGGCCTACGAGGGTGATGGAAAATACACCAGAATAAGGTTGCGACTTAATGCGCACGACCTTGACTTGGGGACAACTTTAATAGAAAAATTCAATACAATTTAGCTCAAGGCGTTGCTTTGGTACCCTTTTAAAATGGGAAGGTTTAGTAGCCTCAAAGTTCATCGTTTCTTCATAAATTTTGTCTGTCTTTCGATCAACTTGATATGCAGTCTGCTATAGTTTCTTGTTTTTCACTTTAATAAATTGATCCCTATAGTAGGCAATTGACAAACACTATCAATTCCTCCATTTACGTTTCTTCATAATGATGAATTTCTGATTCCTTGTTTATGATCTTTTTTTGCTGCACTTCTTGTTCTGATTCTTACTTTTAGTAGCTTAAATTGAAGGTATAAATTGCTTCCTTTCACATTTTGAGATCTAGTTTTTTTTTTTTGTTTTCATTTCTTATCTTGATTTGGGACTGATGGTTCAATTGGTTTGTGATTTGATTCATCTTCGCTATTTTGGACAATTGGTTCATTATGTAATCTGAAATGCTATTTTGTGAAAAGTAAATGATAGAGAATTTAGTTTCTATTTTTGTGTTGTATGTTAGGAGAGGGGAAGGGAAATGCTAGAGAATTTAGATAGTTAAGACTTAAGATGGTAGTTATGAACAGATAGAGAAGTTAGTTAGTTAGACAGAGGGGGTATCAAGAAAATGGAAGATGTAGAATATTAAATAGTTTTGTGAAAGAGGAAATCCTCTGTGTGCGCAGAAACAAACAAAAGAAATTGGATATTTGATACTGTTAGATAAAGAGTACTTAAAGTATTTTCTATTGATATTCTTTGGTGCCCTCTCACCTGATTAACATGTAAAAAACAGGTGCTCATGAAAAAGAGGGCTACGATGGTCACATTGCACTGCCCTGTAAATTAATGAATTCAGAAAGAAGGAAGAGACCTCTCCCCTCCACTAACTTAAACAAGAATATCAATAGCATGCCATGAAATTTAATCATTGACCATAATTTAGTGGCTTAATTCCAACAATAGAAAAATTACCACTGTCAAGATATGTAATGATGAAAGATTATGTACTTTTCACCTGCAAAACCTTCCCCTTATTCCAAAATTAAAGAAATCTTTCTAAATTCTCATTAGCTTTAGGACTTGGTCACTTTTACATTACATATTTTTAATGTGTGTGAGCTTCTCAATTCTGATTCTTTAACCACCAAATCACTTCACTTAACACCCTAATAAAAAGTGGGAAGTTTCTATGCTTCCCCCCTATGTCCCTAACACCACCAAAAATTTCTCAAATGAAATGATGTTCCATCATAAAATTTCTCAAATGAAATGATGTTCCATCATAACAGATATTATTAACAAAGTGAATCCACAAAGAAAATTATTACTCTAAACACTACAGCTTTCATACATTGTAATTAGGAAGGATTTGGGTTATAGGAAACATGAGAGGAAAAAGCTTCATTTGGCTTTAGGAAGTAGGATCGTGGAATTTGAGTGAGTATCTGAGGAGTTCTATGTATGTATATATATTAATTGGATTGGATGAGGATCCAAACCCGGTTTACATTAAAGCAAGTTTATATATGCAGACAGACACTAGATATACTTTTTTAATGGGAACTTCTTGACCGAAAATAATGGTCTCCATTAACGTGTCGGCACCATTTTCTTATATATGTTCAAAGCATTTTTCTTCTTCTCTCTCCCGGTCCCTAGCATTACTCTTTTTCTTCATTCTAAAAGATTCTTTATTTCTTTGGCAATTTGGAATTATCAGGTAAAGTCTTTAGTCCACATCTGTTAATGATTATTTTTTTTTGATAAATAACACATCCGTTTAAGAACTTTTGACTACTAGTTTACTTGATGTGGTGCGTGAGATTAATCTCACAAGTGTGGGTTTACGATTTACACTATTTCAGTATGTGTATATCATCACTGGTAAAAAAAATAGTACCGATATTTAGAACATTTTCAGAAACAATTTTTAAAAACAATTTTCATAAGAAGAAAACAGTTTGAATGATATGTTTTTCAAAATTTAGAAAACTGATATCTGAAAACTAAAAACTGAAAATGAAAATATTTTTAACTATTTTGGTTTTTAGTTTTAAAAACTGAAAATGAAAACTGTTTTTAAAAGCTGATTTTGAAAACAAGTCGTATCAAACATAAAATTACTATTTAGATTATAATAATGCATAGAGTAATGCATACTCCTTGACTTGGGGTTAACCTTAGAAAATTACAATTTAGATTATAATAAGAGTTTAATTTCTATGCACTAACGATGTAAAGTGTTTTTACACCGTCAACCAATCAGATTTCAAGGAAGTAAGAAAATCTCTCTTTTATTTAATTTCATTAATTGTTGATAGCAAATGAGACTTGGAAAGGAATGACATTGGCTTTTTTTGATGCTTAACAACAAAGAGCAAAGGAAAAGAAAAACAGAAAAGAAAAAATAACCCCTAGGAATGGCATTGGCTGCTACAGCCATCATCCATTTGGCGTTATAAATTACTAATATAAGGTGGAATTCTGGATACACTTAGACAGGGAAAATGACATTTATTATTCATTAACTATCCCATTTTTAAGCAACATGGCCTACGAGGGTGATGGAAAATCCATCAGAATAAGGTTGTGACTTAATGCGCACGACCTTGACTTGGGGACAACTTTAATAGAAAAATTCAATACAATTTAGCTCAAGGCGTTGCTTTGGTACCCTTTCAAAATGGGAAGGTTCAGTAGCCTCAAAGTTCATCGTTTCTTCATAAATTTTGTCTGCCTTTCGATCTACTTGATTTGCAGTCTGCTATACTTTCTTGTTTATTGAACTAACAGACTACATCCATTAACTATTGAAAGGATTTATTATCAAATATCAACAGATTTTACATGAAACTTATAAGTGTAAATTATATTGGACGATTCCACACTGCAGGTTGAAAAAAAAAACAAAAAAGTTACAGTGCTTTTATACTGTATACACCTCTCATCTCAAATTAATGACCGCAAGTCCGCAACATTTCATTTCAGCTTTAATTACTAACGACCAGGAACACCTGAAATAGAAGAATAAGCCTATGTCACTTTCGTAGTATAGGAATAAATTGAAATACATACCAAGATTAAGAAGAAAAAAAAAACAAATAATTATTAGTACTTAAGAAATTTATTAAGTTCAAAGCTAAACTGTTGGCATATGTTATGCAATTAAGCATTTAACATTCGCAAATGATCTCACCAACAAGAAATCCCTTTTTGATAATGTTTAGCTCTCTAATAACATCCACTATGTTCATCCTTTGTTTTGGTGAGTCCACTGAACAAGCAAGTCCAATCCCAAACAGTGATATTAAGCACTTCTCAGAATTTGGAGTAAGATTCCCTTTGTTCTCTCCTCCTGATGCATCTTCCACTCTTGATACAAGATGCGGGTCCAAAATCTGTAAAATACTATCAGGATATGAAATTTCCACGAACTTATGTAGATTTTGACCGTTTTCAAACAATTCATATGTAGGTCTTCTTCCGGTAAGCATTTCCAATATAAGAATCCCAAAGCTATATATGTCGCCACATGTGGACACTTCAGAACCAACTCCATACTCTATAACAAGTAAAACATCAAGTTAACATCAAAAGATAGAAGAATTCAAAGAAAAAATATTCAAGAGTTTAGCTAATACCTGGTGGAGCATAGCCAACAGTCCCTTTTATTCCAATTGTACTAGTTTGCTTGTGAGAAGTACCATCAACTATTGACACAAGTCTTGCTGTGCCAAAATCACTCACATGAGCGACCATGTCTTCATCAAGAAGGACATTGCTTGGCTTTAGATCACAATGAATGACCAACTGCTCACATTCTTGATGAAGATAATGTAATGCAGAAGCAACATCAATAATGATACTTAATCTTTGCTCAAGGTCCAGTGGTTCATGCAGCTCTACACTTCCACTCCCTCGATGCAACCACTGCTCTAAGCTTCCATTGTTCATGTACTCAAAAACTAGAGCTTTAAATTCTTGACCTTTGTTGTCCGTGCTGGAACAACATGTTAAGATCTTAACCAGATTTCGATGTCTAATATTTTTTAGTGCATTACATTCAGCAATGAAACTCTTGTGAGCTCCCTTCTTTTGGAGGTTTAGCACCTTTATGGCTACATCTTTATCTTCTGACACAATATTTCCTCTGTACACGGAACCAAAACTTCCTAAACCAATCAAGTTTCTAGCTGAGAACCCACCGGTTCCACGATGCAGATCGTGGTATGAAATCTTAGCCAGCTGGTCAATTGTTGGTGTATCAGAAGATGATTTCTTGTTCCTTTTCTTCATCAAGTACATGGTTAGAATAAATGACAGAATGAGAAGAAAAGCCACAACACTTACCACCACTGCTATCAACATGAAATTATGGTGTTTTGCATGCTTTATACCTTTGACAGGGCATGGCAGTAGATGCAGCTCTGAAATGCCTCCACATAGCTTTCTATTTCCGGTCACCACTAATGCACTTGCATTTTTAAAGACACCTTTTGTTGGCACTTCTCCGTCCAATATGTTGAATGAAACATTGAAGTACTCCAAAAACAAACTGTTCTGCATATCCTGAGGAATTGATCCAGATAAGTTGTTTCGTGAAAGATCTAAACGTTTAAGACCTTTGAGTGAAGTTAAAGAGGATGGTATTTTTCCATTGAAGAAATTCCCTTGTAAAAAAAGGTACTCCAAGCTTGTGCATTCTCCAATGTTGCCAGGAATATCACCCGACAGTTGATTCTCAGAGACATCTACCCAATCAATATTTTTAAGTTTTCCGAGATCTTCTGGTAGAGTACCATTGAATGAGTTGTGTGACAAGTCCAATAAGTTTGTTAATGAGGAAAGACTATAAACTTCAACAGGTGTGATTCCTTTAAGGTTGTCTTGTGAAAGATTTAGGTATTGCAACTTTTGACATTTTCCTATACTAGGAGGAATATTTCATTGTAACTTATTTTGTCCTAGACCCAAATAAAACAATTGAGTGAGGTTGCCAATGGAGGTTGGTATATCTCCTGACATCTTGTTTCCCGACAAATCTAACATTTGCATCTTCTGAAACTTTCCAAAAGCAACCGGAATAGTCCCTTCAAAGTGATTACTTTCCATGGTCAAAAGAATTAGGTTAGTAAGATTTCCTAATCCCACGGGAATTTTTCCTGATATGTGATTACCCCCAAGAAATAGTTGACTTAGTTGGGTGGATAAATGGCCCACATAATTTGGTAACGGACCACCAAAATTGTTGTAGGCTATACTTAGCATTTCCAACTTACTACAATTTGTCAATGATTTCAAAAAATCCAAATCTTTAGTTGAATTTCCACCTAGATGGTTGGTTTCCAAATTTAGGGACCCAAGATCTTGCAACTTCCCTAGACTTGGAACTTGTCCAGTGAAATTGTTTTCAGAGATTTCAAGTTGTGAAAGTGTAGAGGCATTAACAATAGAAGTCGGGATTGAACCTGAGATTTGGTTGCCGCCAATTACAAAATGTTGAATATTGCTGAGGGTGTGGAAAATATTGGGTGGAAGAGTGCCATCAAATTCATTGCCTCCAACTTCGAAGAAAATAAGAGATGACATGTTGTAAAGACAAGAAGGAAATGCACTTGACAATTTGTTCTCACCCGCAAATAGAATTGTAAAGTTTTTAAGGCGGCATATTTCTTGTGGAATATTTCCCTCCAAGTTATTCATACCCACCGAGAGAGATGTTAAGGATGAAAGGTTCCCGATGAATGATGGGACTCCACCGGTTAAATTGTTTATATATACCCTCAAAACTTGAAGCATCTGAAGAGACCCGAATTCAATTGGTATCTTGCCAATCAAATTATTTCCATTTAAGGCTAAGGCTTTGAGATTAAAGCAACCTGTTAAGTTTGTTGGAATCTCCCCTGCAAAGGAGTTGTTAGAGAGGTAGAGTTGTTGCAACCGTGACAACCGACCCAGTTCTTGTGGAATATTTCCGTGAAAGCTGTTTTTTCCGAGGGCGAGTTTTGTGAGAAAAGAGAGATTACCCACATGAGGAGACAATGATCCATGCAACTGGTACTCTGTTAAGTTCAACTCTGTTACTCTTAGGTGCTTGAAGTTGCATGTGATTCCATGCCACTTGTAGAAATGGGTTGAACTATTCCAAGATTCTAGGATTCCAGATGGATCACTGGATATTGATTCCTTGAATTTGAGCAATGCTATATGATCTGTTTGGTTTTTGGAGGTAGATAAGGCAGTTGCGTTTAGGCAAAGGTTGAAACTAAAGAGAAGGTATAACCAAAATGAAGATGCAGGAAACATGTCAGAGAAAAACTTCATTTGGTTGAGGAAATTAAATAGGATACTGGAATTTGAGTGAGTATCTTTAGTTACATAAATAAGCGCGCTCTAGCCTCTAATATACGTGGTTTGATGGTTGAGTGAGTGGTAACAAAGAAAATACTTATGTAGTTATGTTTGCCTCAATTGTAATTAATTTTCGTATTGTACAATGTACATAGTAATATTATATAAAATGTACCAAAAAAATAATATGTCCCCAAGGATAGTTCAAGTGGTAAAAGTTAGGGGACATAAAAGTTGGGTGAGGTGAAGGTGAAGGGTCCCGGGTTCGAACCCGGAGGAGGGATTAATTTACTAACATTTGCCTTAAAAAAAAACAAAAAAAAAACCAAAAAAATAATATTATATAAAATTGTTTCATTTCTTCTAAAATATCTATTTGAGACAAATTTAGTCGATTAATTATTTTATGGCATTGCATGTGATTTTCTTCACCGATGGGTCTACCTTTTGTCTTGTATACAAATTTAGTCCATTAGTTTATGGCATTGCATATGATCCATGACTGAAAGAGACTGCATAGAAATTTTTTAGTGGTGGTCTAATTTTGAGGTTTTATATATGCAGGGACGGACCTAGGTCGGAGGAAATGGGGTCATTTGCCCCCACCTTATTTTGCATTTTACTTCATACTATTTATATATTATAATATAAAATATTATATTGCCCCCACACACTTAATAGTTGCCCCCATAGTTGGATAATTTTTTTTTAAATGCCACTGATAGATCAACTTTTGCTTTCTTTTTCTATTTAATAAGATGAATGTCTACTCTCAAAGTTAGAGAAAAACCTATACAAGTGAGTGTGAGACAGTGATTTTCATTTAATGCTTGTAAATCGTGAAACTGCACAATTAGTTTCTATTATTTTGATATTTTTATTTTATTTCTCAAAGCTTCATATATATTAGTGAGTGGCTTATATTTAGGGATAATTTTTTTTAGAAAATGTGACTTATAATATCAGACGGAGGGAGTAATATACTGTAATTTTACAGCTTGAAATTTGTATGTGTATTTGCCCCCACGACACAAAATTCCTGGATCCGTCACTGTATATATGCATATAATAAGCTTTTGTATTTACATAAGTACATCGACCATTCGAGTCTTAATATACCCTTATCATATATTTCTAAGCTGAAAGGGAGTGATCAAGACTTGGAAGAATGAAGAGTTCAAAAAAAAAAAAGACTTGGAAGAATGAAGGAGGGCAATTGTTATTTCAGGATCAATCCATATCAATGAAAAATTGATTTTCGTGAATTAGAAAATATATGCTCATTGCTCAATTACCTGAATTTCATTGACAATAAATATTTTGATAGCGATGATAATCAAGATTATTTAAATTTAAAAACTTCTAATCTTTTTTTAAATTAAAAAAACTTCTTTATCTAATCAATAGAAAATTATATCAATGATAATTAACAAAATATATTTTTATATTATTGTTGATTGAAAAAATATATTTTTTTAAAGAGATTGAAAAAATATTAAGTGTTGTTATAGTTTTTTTTTTTTTTTGACAGAAGTGTTATTATAGTTGGAAAACAAAGAAATAGTACTTGTGGAACTGTTTGTAAGTTTTGTCATAGAGAATGTAGTACACATGATTTTATAAGAAAAATAATTTTTTTTGTTACAATAAGAAAAATAATATGACATGACTTTATGAGAAAATATATTAGCAAATTTATTTTTTTATGTTGTTGGTCTTGTATTCATTTATAATATCTTGATGTTTCCTAAAATATTCCTTCGATCAATAATATTGGAAAAAAAATTATTCTCAATGATTTTGTACGTCTTCCACTGATTTTAAAACATTAGTTAAATGACATCTTTTTTTTTTTTTGAACTGACATCTTGATGTTTCGTGTAGTATCCCTTTTGTGATAAAATTGGTAGCAGATCAAAATTAATTAATCAAAAGACTGTGTGTACCTCACATGTCTCTAGCTAGGGATGGCACCCCCGCGGGGATTGTGCGGGGAGTGCCGCATCTCTTTCAAGTCCCCATCCCCACTCCCTAACCCCGTGGCGCGATGAATTTTCTCCCCATCCCCAATCTCCACCTCCCCACGGGTCCCCACGGATCCCTATGGGGACCATTAACACATCATTAAAAATAAAATAAAACTAAATTAAATATAAAAAATACGTAAATTCCTACTTGGACTACAAATAGTTTAATATAGAAAGCACAAATGAGAATGGAACATGTCAAATTCTATGAAAATATATAATGAAGTTCAACTAATATTGAATTTACTATTAAGGGTATTATTGATTTTTTACTTATGTATACAGGGCGGGGATTCCGCGGGGCAGGGAGGGTGATCCCCACCCCATCCCCAAACATGTCTCGGGGGAATTTTGGTCCCCAACCCCATCCCCACGGGGAAAAATTCCCCAAGATCGGGGCCCCAAACGAGACAATCCCCGCAGGGATCCCTATATGCAAGTGAAAATTGCCATCCCTACGGGTCTCCATTGGTAGGACTTGTCCAAAAAGAGAGAGGGAGCTGTATTTCTACAATTTGAAAAGAAAGAAAGTATTAACTAGAAACCAAGTTAATAATAACATTTGCTTTTTCTGTACAGTATGAGCAACACTGTTCACGTTTTTTTTATAGGCAAATGTTAGTGGTTAGTTGTTAGTAAGTTATAAAATCTCTTTAAATTTCCCTTCCAGGATTCGAACCCTGGACCTTCCCCTCCCCAACCCTTATGTCCCCTAACTCTTTCCACTTGAGCTAATCCTCGGGACGCAACACTGTTCATTGAATTCAAACATGAAAATTAGAGAATAAGGCATACCTTAGCATGCAACTATACCCGCGGGATCTATTGGTCCAATGATATATCATAGGATTGGAGTCCAAAATAGAGAACATAGTAATGAACTTGTGGTAAATATAGAAGTCGAAGATTTACTTGTGAAATGCCACTAACACATGCAAGATCAGTGAACTTCTTCACTACATGCATCCTTCTTCAACTTCTATGTTTAACACAAGTCTAAGACCAACACAACCAGAGAATGTAATTTTTCCTAGTCCGTACGTCATGCCTTGAATTTGGGGTAAATACAGAAATTGAAGATCTTAGATGCATGGCGCCACTAGCATCTTCAATGTGAGATGAGTGAACTTCGATGCATCCTTCTTCAACATCCATATTTACCTCAAGTACAAGACCTGGTAGAAGACAAGTGGCAAGAATAAAAAGTAAGTTTTTGGGGGTTTTGTGGATGAATGAAAATCCCTACGTACTTTATCAGCTTAATCTCTTCAAAATATATATAAGCTATACTGAAGCTAAAAAATCGTAGATGTTAGTTGCAACTATGCATAGGACTCGGTCGTAGTTTGTTATATAAGAAGAATATTCATTCCGAGAATACAAGATCACCAGCACACATAATCAAACTATACGTTCTAAAACTGGATTTTGAAAATTAAAATTGTGCGGGAATTAATATTCACCATCAAATTTTGTTAAAAAATAAATTAAAGGTTCAGATTATTCACATGAGAGGATTCTTGCATGGTGTAAAATTGTTAGTGTAAAATATTCTTACACTTGACATCTAATTATATCATGTCACATAGGGTCAAACATTTCTATTTATTTTTTAATTTGGTGAAAAACAATCGAATATGTGTGTAAAAGGAATCACACTGACCATGGACAATAAATCTAGGGATGGCAGAGAAGCCCGAACCCATGGGCACCCGACCCGACCCGACCCGATTTCTTGGGTGAAAACCCGAGTTAAATGGGTTCGGGTTTTACCCGATCACTTTCGGGTTCGGGTTTGGGTTTGGCCAAACCCGCACCCGAACCCTACCCGAACCCGGATCTGTATAAGTGAAACCTAAGTATTCTGCTTGTGCAATACAATATATGCAGCATCTTGCATATTAATTTAACAGTAACATGGCAATTACAATGTTACATTACATAATATAGCTCTCTTCACAGTCTTTTTCAGGTCGGGTTTCCGAGTTCAACTGTTTGTTTGAGGTTGTGTGCGGGTGTGGGTACGGGTCGGGTGAACCCGAAACCCAATGGGTTCGGGTGTGGGTTTAAGTTCACCACCCATTTCGGGTTCGGGTGCGGGTGTGGGTTTTTGATTTCGGGTTTGGGTTTGGGTTTGGCAAAACCCGCACCCTACCCGACCCATTGCCATCCCTAAATAAATCCCTATAAATAATAAATTACTGTCATATTATAATTTAAGTCACAACAAAAATAAAAACATTATCAATCTTTATAAGAAATAGGAAGGACGTCATCACTTACACTCCATGAGTTTTCACACTTGTAGTTGCCCCTCAATATATTTCCCTTGATATGATAATTTAAGTTAGAATGGACTAATTATTTTAGGGATAGAATGGACTAATTTAAAACTGTAAAAATTTAAAATATATGATCATTTTTTAAGATTAAGAAATGATCAGATTTGATGCTTGTGTTTCGTAGAAAAAGAATATGAATTTAAAAATTAAACTTACATATGCAGTAATTGATTTTAGTTCAATTGACATTACAAAATGAGATTAACTTTTATGCAGTGTAAAAAGTTTTAATCAATCATTCAATTACATCTTTCCATTTCCTATTTTAAATATTATTAAATTCAAAATTAACTATACGCTCACAAAATGGAGGGTTGTGATTGTGTAAAACTTATTTACACCATCAGTGCATAGAAACTAATCTCTTAAAAAATATGTACTTCATTTTAGTTCTTTTTCCAGCCATATTTATAAATTTCTTAAATGTCAGTACTACTTAATTAGTCATATATAATGTATATTGTAAGGACACTACTAAAATTTTGGCTATTTCCTGCAGATTTTTCTACAGATTTTTGCTAAAAATCTGCAGGAAAGTCATTTTCTTCAGATTTTCCTACAGATTTTTGTCCATTGGTAATACCTCCGTATGTAATTTATTCTGTGCCAAAATCTGTAGGAAAATCTGTAGGAAAATCTGTAGGAATAACTGTAGGAAAATCTGTAGGAAATAATTGTGCCAAAATCTGTAGGAAATAACTGTTCCAAAATCTGTAGGAAACTCCTATACAATTTCACTTTGGCCTCACTTCCATGTTAAAATTAAATAACATTTATGGTGTTTTAGATCTAAAATATTTATTCACGAGAAACAAGCTAACTGCAAAGTAATGATATTATAAATTGATTAATGATAAACCTATTTACTCAGCAACAGTGAAATCACAAGAAAAAGTGACTACAAAATAATGCAGAACACATGAAGACACACCAAACAACTGTAAAATCATGATTGAAGAATGATGGAGAAGAAATAAACTACCAAGTACCCAGAAAAGGAAAATAGACATTTGGAACAGCTGGAATGTGTTAATGAAACACTTAAGCAAGCAATAGCTAATACAACCACAACACAAATGACCCTACAATGCATGGCAGTTAATAATTACAGCTAAGATTTAAGACTATCTTAGCATTAAATTAATTACAACTATAACATTGAAAAGAAGAAAGAAAATTGCGATTACAAAACTAGACCAATTCACAGTCATCTGAGGTTTTCTTCATAACATTCTCTACAACCATTACTAGACCATCGTCCTGCTTTCCACCAAAAAAGTTTGAGTATACAACAGGCTTAAAGCCGAATTCTGACTCTAGCCAGCGTAGCAAAGGATCATATTTCTCCACTTGGCGATCTGCAGACACTACAAAAAAACCTGTTTTTAGTGGCACTATATTTGTGGCATTTATAAAAGAATGCCCCAAAGTGATATTAATCTGGCATTTAAGTAGAATGCCACAAATTTGAGAACGCAACCCTAGCTAATTAGTAGCTATTTGGCAGCAAATTACTTGTGGCATTTATTTAGAATGCCACTAATTTAGGATCAGATTCGCAGCTAATTAGTAGCTATTTGGAAGCAATTTTTTAAAGTGATGATATCAATCTTTTTTTTGAACGTGATAATATCAATCTATTATTTATAAAATTGATATTGTTAGAATATATATAACAAACCTCACTGTTAGAATATATATATTTTTGAAAGACCGTTAGAATATATATATTTTTGAAAGACCGTTAGAATATATATATATATATATATATATATATATATATATAGATAATTTAACATTCAAGGTTTCTTTTTTTTCATTTTAAAAAAATGGTTTCTTTTTTTAATTTCAAAAAAAAGGTTACTCTTTCTTAAAAAATATCTTGCTCGAAAATCACTCATTCAACAAAAGTGAACAATATATCTATAGCTAAGTTGAAAATCACCCACTGAACAATCATCGAACACACGCATTCATCTCTCACTCGCACAAACTCTGCAACTCTGCACCGATCGGAATTTCAGCGTCGCGCATCATCGCCGCGCATCACCGCCGCGCATCGGTTGTCTTCACCACCGTGACAGAGCTTCCGGAACACCACAACCCTCGCCTCACTCTCTTACTGGTTATCTTTCTAACTCATCTATATCTCTAGGGTTTTTCTATTTGCTTAGATTCCAATGTGTGTGCGTCTTCTCCTCTATAATTTTCCGATTCTGAATTCCGAGTATTCCGATTTTGAATTTTGAGTTTTCCATTGTGCGAAAATGCAGAATCGAAGAACGACAAGGAGGAAGAAGGGAATGGAATTGAGTTGATTGTGTGTGAGAACCGAACATGACATCGTTTGTTGCTCACTGAAGTAGGTAAAATCAAACCAAACCAAACCTTCTTGACCTTAATTTCATGCTTTAATCTCTCACTCGATGTGTTTGCTTTCATTTCTATGCATCGCTACTTGATTGTTGAGGAAATCGTGTAAAACAAATGAGTCTATGTGCGTTTGCGTTTGCGCCAGCGCATGCATGCCAGGTGTTTGATGAAATTATTGCTTCATATGTATCCCTGTTTTTTATTGTTGAGAGTGTCAGAGATCTGTTTCATGAGTCTAATTCTTGTATCATGAGATCATGTTCTGTTTTAAGGTGATTTTGGTACTATCTTGTATATACTTTTCATTACATTGCTGAATTATGCTACTGAGGATTGGCCTACTGAAACATGTACTCTTAATCCTAATCCTACTCTAACCATCAGATTGGCCCAAGTAGGATTAGGCCATTAGTTTCCCTGGTGAAAACATTTACAAGTTTGAGTAATTTTATGTTACAACTTCCCCTATTTGTTTTTTCTTTCTAGAATTGAGTCAGTACTATAAAGACCATACTAAATTTTTGTCCTAAATATTTAGTTAATGGCAGTGATCTAATGCTTTAAATTAGAAGAAAAACTAAAGTTAAGATTAATATCCACTCAAATTTTAAGTGGTCTCTGCTGTATTCTCTAAAGTATAGGACTCAACCATAAACCAAACACACTGAGTCCACATTCAACAGAGTGAAAGTCATGTAAAATGGGCAAAAATTAATGTATATAAAGGGGTGCTGTCATTGCTTATCACCAGTAGAGCACATGCATAAGCAAATAGATAAACTTCAGTAGGTCCCAATTGAACCAACAGTTCTCATTCTTCCTAAACATTACATTCCAAAAGAGATCATTAAAATTAATGAAAAGAAATTAAGAGAGAGTAAAGTTAAAGGGAAAGAGTTATCTCATTCCGAGACAATTCTGGAACTTGTCAGAAAATTCATCTGTTAGGATGAAGTTAAATGATTGAAGTCATCTCAGCACATGACAAGAAATTAAGGAGGAACATGCAATGTGAAAGTGATATATTGAACCTAGGTCACTCCCTCTTTGCTAGATATTCAATTTTAATCAAAGATCCAATTAGATAGTGGGTTAATCCGGTGTTCTTATGACTAACTTGTATGGAAATCACGAATTGCTATCTAGTGATGTTTTAGTGATTTAGCCAATCTAAATTGTAAGTTTAAGCCATGGAGATTTTCTGTAACCATGGGCTATATCCATTGTTAGTTTGGGTCTGTATCTTGCCTCTGTATCATGCATAAAATCAAGTGATCTAAAGCTAAATTGAACTGCTCTCTCTTCTCGCTCCAGCATGTTTTTTTTTAATTACTTTTGCTGGATATAGTAAGTAATTCTCTCTCTTCATTGCTCTCATTTCCTATGCAGATTCTGGTCTGGAACGAACTGCTTTCTTTCTTTCTCTTTCGTAAGGATCTCTCTCGGGTTCACAAGGTACCCTCTCTCCCCTACTTGCTTTCGGTTTCAACTTAGTTACACGATCACCAAAATGGATAAATCATGGATTGATATGCCGCGAAACACATGTTATGCCTTGTTAGGTCTTAATAGATTGATCTAATTATTTTTATTTGATATTTGGACTTATATGAGTCACACACATATGTATAGGAAATAGAGGTTGGACATGCTATAAGTCGAGGAGAATTATATATTGCAACTCACAAGAGAAAAGATGGGTCTTATGTCAATGAGGAGGCAAGGTTTGTAGGGGTAAGTTACAAAATTAAATGTTTATTCCCCTGCTACTGAAATTGGAATTTAAAACCAGAATCTTGCTGTGCTTTTTTTCAAGAAATAGAATCTTTGCGCTGCTGATTTAGAATAAGTTAAAGTTAATGACATGCTATCATTTTACCCAAATGACATGTAGGAGCAGGTTGAGCAAGAACTAAGTCAAACCAACAATTTTGTAGAAGTTTCAAAAAATGATGCTCTTTCCAAAATTTTGGGTCCAGATAGAGCTGGATGTGTGTGTGGATTAGGCTTAGGTGCTCTTCATAGTGTTGCATTTGGATCGACTAGTGGTATAGCCTATAATAGCTCAGCTGAAGTATCTCAATTGAAAGAAGAACTTAATTTTGTGAAGAGCAAGTTAGCAACTTCTGAAGAGAATATTTCAACATTGCAAACTATAATGTTTGCATTTATGCAAATGAAAGAATTAAATATCTCAGCAAACTTGGGTGCTTTGTTCGCGACTTTTACTCAAATGGTAATGTTGCTTATTGATTTAACTAAGGTAATATGTTGCAGTTTTTAATGAGTACAAATGTTGATTTGGTGTGGTTTTAATTTTTAAGGACAATGCCAATGCTAATGATGAACCAGTTCAAACTGCTGATCATGCAAAGGGTTTTCACTAATGTTAGTGAGGTTAGTCATGTTTGCTACTCTACTTTGGAAATTTAGTTTTGAATGCTGAATGTTTTCATTTCTGTTTCTCCATTGAAGTGATTACTTGATTGGGTAATAAATAATATGGTAAAGTCATCCTTGATTTGCCTTAATATTTTATGCACAAGATTACAGCCATAGTGATTAAGCTACATATCTATGTCTATCCCCCTGCTTGACTAATCAGAATTGGATCCCATTATCTAGAAATGTTTCTAGTCATATCTTAAACGATGTCGTGACATCCAAAGCTGCATCTAAATCATATTTTATCAGTTTTCCTGATTTTAGTTTCAGCTACTGATTAGAAATTTGACAAATGTCTACCCTTTTCATTGCAGGGTCAATTGATGACAATATAGATATAATGAAGAAATGTCTAAAAATAATCGAGTCTTTAAATCCTTATGTACTCAAATTCAAATGTTGGAACCATATATTTCCTTTCATGTTCATGCCCATTTGTGAGTTAGATTGAACCTTGTGACATCTTGAGGCATACTCTGAATTTAGTAAAGATGTTGCATATTTGAGATATGTAAGTGAATTGTAATTTTTTTTTGAGTGACTGAACCACCTTTGTAGAGTGGTCTTGCAATTACTTGTAGCATTATCATGCTCATGCTCATGCTTTTTAAAATTCATTATGTTCTTTTTTATCCTATTCTCTCTTTGCTTAATTTGGTGTTAGTTTAATCCCTAATCACCAACATATTAGAGATTTTAATAATTCATTTAAATTGATTCACAAATAAAAAAATAAAAAATAAAAAATTCACTTGGATGGGTCAAAACCTGAATTATGCATTTTGTGGCACTTAAAGGATGCCAGTACTGTTTGAGCCTAATTCAATGGTTGGTGTATTTCGTGGCATTTAAAAGATGCCAATACCAGTTGTGGCATACAAAACCGGCATTTAAGCAAAAAATGCCACAAAACAGTTGTGGCACCTGTAATAGAGGCACTTAAAGGTGAATGCCACTAATAACACTTGGGGCATTTAATAAATGCCACAACTTAACAATATCAATGCCACTAAAAATGCATTTTTTTGTAGTGAGAGATAGATCTTTACTATTAAAATCTATACCCTTCACTAAATCAATGAGATATTTCTTGCCCCAAATAGCTCTGGTCAATACAAAAAATTGCAAGAAAAAACCAACATAAGGCTTGAAGGAAAATTAAGATCTTCATGGTAAATTTTTTAACAGATAGACCTAAAAAATATACTAAAACTCTTACATTATACTTGTCCAAGAGAAAGATCATTCGTGCAATGCAACTACAAGTCTGCAATAGGTAACTATAGTTCAATCGTTTTTGTGAAAGTTTAAGGAAATAATCATCTTTATTTTTGTATGATGATGAGAGGCAGCAGGCCTTTAGTTCAGAATTGCGCAGAATTATAAAAAAAAGTAGCCATGATTTAATGAAGTGAAACAGAGGAGTGCAACTTTACAAACGGTGTTGTTGTTTAGCAACTAGTTAGGCCTGCTAATCATAGTAAAATTAAGAATACCGATAGCAATGATCAATCAACAGTTACAACCAACAAAGAATAGGCTGTACAATCACCTAACAAGCAACAATGCATTCAAGGTTCAATATTTTCTGAAAGAACAAAGATACACAAAACTTCGTAAATTAGTAATATCAGCTGACATCTACTTTCTCAGTAAAATTTTCTCCATATTTTATCAAAAAACTTCCTCTACAACATTAGAAGAAATGAGCATTTTCCAATAGAATGAGGCTACTAAATACCACTCAAACAGAGAAAAGTATTTGTAACATCACCAAATAATAAGAAAAGCTCCCATGCACAAAATCCATGACAATGTAATGGAAATAAATTGCAGATTAAAGCTTGAAAGGATATAATCTAGATGTCACTTAATATCAGCCCAACAAGTCAGAAAGAGATCTTGGAATCTGAACTTGCTTCTTATTAATCTTATCAAACTCAGCCAAGAGAAGGTCCATTCCTTTCTTATCATTTCTCAGCAGAGGTTTCTTTAAGTCCTTTTCAACTTTGTTCAATGCATCAATCATCATAGCCTCTGCACCAAGATTATCTACAAGACCTTTCCTGTAAAAGAAAGTACACATAAATATATGAGCTAATGTGACTAGAGCCCAATTCACCATGAAACAAGGGATGTTTACAACATATGTGCTGAGAATGAAGGGCCAGACATCAACCAAGTCGAATCAAACTGCAAATCACGTATATTGGTGATACCACATTTTCTTATTTTTTTCCTCTAAAATTGCCACTTCCATTGGTGATACAATTTTTTATTTTTCCTGACATTAATTGCAACGGAATACTTATCCGTCACGAAATCATAGTAAATAAAAGAAAATGAAATAGCGACGGAATGTGGAGAAAGAAGTTATTCGTCGCTAATTACTTTGACGGTTTCCCTCTCAACATTCCGTCGCCAACTCTTAATCTATAATTCAATAGGATTTTGTGACAGATAAATATTGATCGCAAATGGGGAGAAAGAAGTTAAATATTGAATTCAATAGGATCTTGTGACAGATAAATATTTCATTTTTAGTCTATAAATGAAGTAGCGACGGAATGTGGAGAAAGAAGTTATTCGTCGCAAATCACATTCCGTCGCTAATTACTTTGACGGTTTCCCTCTCAACATTCCGTCGCCAACTCTTAGTCTATAATTCAATAGGATTTTGTGACAGATAAATATTGATCGCAAATCTTATTCCATCAATATTTCTATGCGACGGAAAACTTTTTTATTCACATTCCGTCGCTATATCTTTTTCTTTTATTTACTAGGATTTTATGACGGACCAAGTTTCCGTCGCAAAAAGCCACTAAAAAAAAGCTTACTTAAAAAATGAATTTAGCCAATGAATGTTGCAATTTGGAGTAACAAATAAAGAAAATGGGTATCACCAGATTAGCGATTTGCACTAAACTTGAAAATACAAAAAAAATCCAATTTAGTAATAAGCATTCGAAATTACACTATATAGGAAAAAGTCACAATTAGAAGAACTCAACTTAATGTATCACTGCAAGGGTAGAGAGACTGTTAGATCGATCAGCAAGTTTCAAGTCCTTGTCCACCTCCACGATCTTAATTGCATAGCAAGTTACACAAAATTAATCCTTAAAAAGGGTGCCTTCCAATAAATCTGACGAGCCACGATTAGACATATGAGCCTAATCCATTGGAATTTGGATGCAATTTGAACAAAATTATACACAATGTAGACAAGAAGTTTGAAAAATATATTATAATAACCATAACTAAAAATCCTATACATAAGACTGGATCAAAAACACAAAAATTCCAGAAATTAAATTAAATTACACTTGGGACTGAGAGGGGGAAATCAATTGACTCAACAGAGATTAATAAGGTATGCATTCCTATGAAGTATAATTTGGACCAAAGCCATCTCATCATTCACTTTCTTTTAATTTGATCAGTAGGAACGAAAAAATTTGGCATAACCTTACATCCCAATTTCCTCACCCAAGAAGCAAGCAGCAAGGAACTCTGGCCCTGAAATTTTTACTGCCATAGTGCCATATAGACTATATGAGTTATTTTCTCTGGCACTGAAATTTACAATAAGTAGCATTATGCTATAATTTACAAGAAACTAATGGTGTGATTGGAAATGTGAGAATCAATTCTTACTAGCTAGACTATTAATTTCAGTTTCAAAATTAACTTCGTAAACAAGATAGAGTGTACTTTTGGTCCCTAGGCACTTGAAGTTCACGGATCTAATTGGTGGAATGTCACTCCCACTTGTTAAGATCGATAGTGATCTTCATTACAAGGGGGGTGGCATCCCACAAGTTAAATCAGTGAATACCTGGGGATTTTTTGGAGAAAAATAAAAAGAAAGTTTTGGTTTTTTGGATAAAAGAAAATCCCTACTTGATCAGCTCTAATTTCTTCAAAATATAAGCTATGGTGAAGCTAAAAAATCGCAGGTGTTGGTTGCAACCATAGGACTCGGTCGTAGTTTGTTAAGAAGTATTTTCATTCTCTATACACAAAAGATCACCATGAGTAGGTGCATCAAATGTGAGAATTCATGAGTAGTAAGAAGGTTGTTACAGAAAAAACACTAAAATAATATTTTACGTTATACAAAGATTAATGCACGTTCAATGGAGTCCCACAATTTTAGCAACATCAATAACAGAGCATTGCTGTAGCAGAGGAATTGGTCAAGATGGTGACTCAATCCAGTTTGAGGTTCATGTTTCTGGTTTGTAGTGGGTGTTGGGTTAGACTTGAGGGAAGGGTTGCCTACTGTTTGGTTCAAGCCTTGTTTGGCTTTTGTTTTGGCTTTAGTTTCTCTTTTTAATTTTTTTTCTCTTCTCTTGTATTTGGGCTAAGCGCCCCTTGAGCTTGTTTAAATACAATTCATTGGTTTATCTAAAAAAAATCCACTCCACTGGCCATTCGCGATCTAGTTACCATACCACGAAAATATAATGCTGTTTCGCAATAAAACACAATTGGAGAAAATATAATAATAAAATAAAAAAATTACTTTTTATAAAAAGTTTAATGTTTGTTCTTCCTCCTGTAACAAAATAAAAATAATTTAATGTTTGATATGACTAACTAATAAGAGCATCTCCAATGCAAGGTTCTTAATTCTTAAAAATAAGAATGGTAATAAGTATCGGCCGATACGCTGATACGATACGCGATACGATACGTTTTTTATGTAAATGATATGTATCGTCCCTATGTATCGAATTGTCCATGTATCGCGTCCGTATCGGTTGTATCGTTGCATCGTGATACGAAGTGTATCGCACGATACAGAAACTAGGCATAACGGGTCGGGTTCGCGACCCGGTTCGGATATTTATTTATTTTTTTTACGGTTTTTTAATTATCTAGGCCAATGTGGGTCGGCCCACCTGACCCAATCCATTTAGGGATTGAAATTACACTAATCCCCAATTTCAACTCTTGACAAGGGTTCAACTTCAACGTTGTTCACCTCTACTGAAGAACACTTCCTTTTCATGAACGCTTCTTCTCTTCATCTCTCATGTTATTGATGATTTTAAAGGAGATGAAGATTGTTGCATTTGTCATATTTTAATTAATTATATTATATATATATATATCATATATTTTTCATTTATGACTTATTTTTGTGTGTCCGTATCGGACGATACATAATACGATACGACACACAATTTAACTACTTAAATAAGAACTCAGTTCTTATATAAGGAGTTTTACTTTTGAGTTCTTAGCATAAAAAATATTTTTTTTCTCTCATCCAAATTTCTTTACTACTTTATGATTTTTATTTTATTGCTTTATGAAAATTAAAAGTATAAATAATGTGGTTTGTGGGACCAAATGAATAGTACTAAGAACTATGGTTGGAGCAAAATTGTTAGAGAGTTGTTTAAGCACATGTGGCAGTACGGGCCCACATGAATAGTGCTAAGAACTAAGAATTAAGAACATAGCATTGGAGATGCTCTAAGTTAGTTGAAAGCTTATTGTCTAACTTAAGATTGCGGAAATATTACTCTATTGAATGTATTTTATAAAGCTAGCGGTTGAACAAAGCTGAAATTGTAAAAATGATATAAAATGACGTCTTGAATAATTCTTTTATTTATTTATTTCCACATCAATACTTATATAATATTAAAATATTAAAATAATTACCCTTATTTAAGTTTAATTGAAATTATTTATCATCTCAAACGTATAATATCATTTTTAAATTTATTTTTCCTTTTCATATTTTTATCAATTTAAATAAAATAAAATAAATAATTTTATAATTTAATGTAATAAAGTAAACTTATATTTTTCTAAATTAACAAAAAAAATTATATTAACAATTGAATAGTAATTATTTTTAAAAAAATTAGGGTTTAGATTTTTTATAAATATAAAAGTGTAATAATATAATTTTATTAAAATAATAAAGATAAAAAATAGAACAAATGTAACAAGTTTTAAGTTATAAGTTACCTCAAGTAGTATATTGAAAAAGTTTTAAGTTACTGAAATAAATTTATTTACCAAACACTTTTAACAAACTTTTAAGCTAGTCAAATAAGTAAGTTACTGAAATAACCTAAAATATAATGGCTATCTCCGATTCATAACTTAAATTGTATCTAAAGGTAATTAAAATATGAATGAAGGGAAATAATAATTCTGTATTTGGTCCTTGTCTCTTTCTGTTTCGCCCTTTTCCCCTTGCTGTGTAGGCACGTCTCCCTTGCTGAGTTTAATTTCTATGCACCGACGGTGTAAAGTTTTTTTACACCGTCAACCAATTAGATTTCAAGGATGTGAGAAAATCTCTCATTTTATTCAATTTAATTAATTGACGTGGCACATCCTTGAAAACTGATTGGTTGACGGTGTAAAAAAAATTTACACCGTCGGCGCATCATCCTTTTTCTCATAAAATAATAGCCTTGGTGCCTACTCTACTGCATCATTTGCCGATCCCAGGTAAAACAAAGAGAGACCAGTGGCTGTATGCTTGAGATTCAGTTCAGGGGGCTCCATATATTTTGAACCACCAAAACACATTTTCAATAAGATAAACAAAGTAAGACTGTTCATTTTCTTTTTACTATACCTATAATTTTCTTCATAAAATTATGCCATCCATGATATCAAATATTTATCAATTTTATATCAAGATAGAATTGAATTGGAATGATTTTTTTTCTCTGATAATACATATAACTTATTCCAGCTTTACCAAGCTTGCAAATGCTCTGATCTAATATATTGAAGCCTATAGATACTATATAATTGTTACAGTTGACATTGCACTATCATAAGATGAGACAACTAGATATTTTCGAACATATCCCTATTCAGCAACAAGAGGGTAATTACACGACATAAAATGGCCTATGGTTAAAAAGTAAAATTTGCGACCATTACAAATCCCCTGTCATTTCACCTGCAAGGATAGCTAGCAACAATAAATATTAGATGACAAAATATTTGGTAAAAAGAGAAATAATAAAACTTGACAACAGTATGTCTATCAGAACCTGCATGTGCCCGTTTGAAAACATATTCAGATTCAGGCATAATGCTTAACCAAGGAAATTAATTCTTCCGAGAAGGTGAATTTAATGGCAAAATGCTTCTGGCATAATTTGAAACCGTAGAGTCTATTGAACTCAATTTAAGAGTAAGGGTCCTTACCATGCATGCATTTGATGAAGAAATCCAATTCTGACAAGCAAGGATTTCCCTGAAGCAAAGACGGTTGCTGATACACAAAGAATGAGAAGTGCCGGCGATCTGGATCATTTCTGGGCTTTGCCATCTCAACTAATCTCTTGTGCCCTTCTCTATCATAGCAAAGGAGTGCATTCTCTCCGGCGGCAATCAACCCCCGATCCCAAGCTGAGTTTAATACCTTTGGAAACATAAAACATGCCAACATCATTCATAACAAATGGATGGGAAAAAAAACCACAGGTCCAAGTTGATCAAAATAAGTTTTGCAAATCACTTCAGAGCAGGATTAAGGTGGCAAAACTTATAAGAAGAAATATTCCGGTGGAGGTTCAGCATGTAGGAAACTAAACTTACTTGCCAACTCAAACCCTCAGGATCAACCAATGATTCATTAGCTTCCTGGCTGGAAAGATGAAATCCTAAGCAGACAAATTTCATCGTGACGGCATGTTTTTTCAGAACCTCAAACACAGGCGAATACCCATCCTGATTTGTGGGGTTGTGATATCCTGCTGTCAACTCTGCTGCATGACTAGGTGTCTTATACCACCAGTATACTGCAGGAACCTGCACAGTATCATCTTTTAAGGTGTTTATTCATAAATTAATATCACTTCAGTCGGTAAACTTCTACTTTTGAGGGCAGGATTTTTTAGGAGACGCAATGACCATGTTAGTTAAGGATAATTATCTGTGGAACTAACCAAATAAACATAAAAATAGAGTCAATAATTAAACATGACTTTTCATTGTGCATAGAATAGTTAGCTTCTTATTTCTGATCTCATAACTGTCCACGAACCCAAATACCTATTTTTTATTGAATAAAACAAGCATCATAAATAAGTTATTACCAATAACGATTCCAGCCTACTATTCAGTGGATACCACATTAACATATAGGAATTTACATAATTCAGTTTAATTGAACTAAATAACCACACTGCAGAATAGAATCACAACTTTGACAGACTGGATTGATAATGCTTGTGCAACACACCATAAGCATGAATTATCCTGTAGTACTGGTCAGTAAGTGTCGTTCAATATGCACTAAAAATGGGAAAAAGTTAATATAACCCGGTTTTTTAAGAGATAGCAAACTGACTCCAAGTATCATCAATCAATTATAGTGCACTCAATACTGGTCGTAACTCGTAACTAAGATCATTCAAATTTGGTCACAGAACTGATATATCAGAAACAATACCTTAACAATTATTTGTGTTTCCTCAAAAGCAAGGCTTGCAAGAGACAAAACATTATCCGCATGGTCTACTAATGTCTGGGAGTACCAATGCAAGAAGAAGCGTCCATAATAGTTGTCATAATCACCTCGCTCGCAAAAGAATCCAGTTTCATGCGGCATAGAGTTGTAGTGTCCAGCATTATCCGGCCCTCTAGCCCAGAAAGAGTGACCACGTAATTTGGCAGCTCTGCGTAGACTGTGTTGCAGGTATTTATCATAGCACTGCCCATAAATTATTTACAGAAGATCAGAACAAGACTGCTTTATTAAGAAATAAAATATAATATTACATGCATAATTTACAATAAAGGATAATGCAACTATTTTGAAATAGGGCCAAAAAATGAGCTACCTGAAACTCACCGATACCAGGATACCTCCATCCCATTCTTTCTGAAAAAGAAGGGTATTTCAGCTCCCCAGATGCTCCTAGTCCAATTTCTACTGAAGAAATCAGACCTTCGGCAAATAGGTCATCAAACTCAGTACGGAAGCTTCTCATCATATCAAAATAGACCTGTACATATCAGAGAAGGCAAATTAGTGACATCACACAACAAATGATGATGTATATCCTAAATGGTTTTCAATTGAGGAATACTTCAAAATATACAATCTATGAAATGCACATCCTCCAATAACCAGATATAATTGCGCACAATGTAGAATCCATAAGAGTATACTAGATATTTTCTTACCTCAATTCCAGTTCTGCCTTTGAGAACCCGTTCTTTGTCAATTCCCCAAGATAGGCATTCAGTATTCCTCCGTCCTTCACGATCCGTGAAGAATATATCTTGGTTGTCTTTTCCAATATCCAAAACCCATTGCGGGAGGGAAATCAATGCATCACTAGAATCACTCCCTCCACATTCATGGAATGCCATAACAACCTTCAGAATTTGAAATAAGAATCAACATAGGATCTCGAACAACGTCAAAGATGCCTCCAAATTCCCAACACAAGAATACACATTCAATTAGAGAAACCTCTCACATTTTAAAAACAATATAATCTTTCACGTATAATACAAGATAGAGAAACAATTATATTTATTACAAAGAAGAAACAAATATTTAAGAATTAAATAAGAAAACAAAACAACTGAAATCATCCACTAGTTATTATGTCCAAATAATAATAGAAGACCTGGAAAACCAATTGAGAAAAGAAATTGCAAGAGTAGCTCGCAAGTTTCTACACCACAAATCGATATGTCATACAGTGTTGACACCATCAACTCATTCAGATCTGCTCTTTCTTTTTTTACTTTTTGAGGATACTCACCTCCTGACTCCACCACATCTCTTTGTCCCCTTTTTTGTTCATATTTTTTAAATATCTTGAACCATTTAATAAGTAAAAATCCTATCAAAATCACATACTAGAAAACACACCCTTGTACTAAATGATTTGGTCCTTCCTAACTGAAACCACAAAAATGCATCATATATAGTATACATACAAAGTCATACTCAGTTTTGATAAATTTTCATTATTAGAGAACATGAGTGCATGCATAAGATGATATGTGCTATTAAAATATATACCTGTAAATTCAGCTTGAATTCTCTTATAATGTTAAATAGCTCCCTATAACCAGACCACACATATTTCTGAGGGCTCCAGCCTTCAACAATGCCCCACCAACAATCCACAACAACACCGTCTATATTTAAAGACTTAATATGGATTAGCTCCTGTCTAATGCCTTCAGGATCAATCAACTGACAAAATTTGTTGATAATACCAACCTGCAACAAAAGGATAATTTCATAAGCCTATATTCCAACACAAGGCAAACACAGTCAAATCCTCAAAGGCCATACAAAGTGTAACCTGTAAATGTATTATTTATTGTTTAGAATAAATTAAACAAGTCGGATGCTAGTCACACATTCAGCAAGCAGCAAATAGAAGACACTTACTGGAAGCTTTATGTAAACAGGAACGTATGGCGTGCCAGTAAAGTCATTTTCATGCACCCCAGTATGCATAACTTGCATAAGCTGCATTTAACAAATTACACAATCAGACAGTCCTCGAGGAAGTGCAATCACAACGTTTAACCCAGTTCCACAATCGTATTATAAACTAAAACTTCACACTTTGTTTAAAAACAAAAACAAACGAAATGAACATTATGCAATTAGTGTTCAACTCTGGCACGTCATAACTTGAATCAGTCACTACTAAAGACACCTGATCAGCTTCCAAGCAGTCAACTGAATCGATGGGGCTCGCACTCGCGAACTTCCTACTCTTCGAGTCCCTTTCTGCAAGTACAACAGAATCAATGGACGCAGGCGACAAGCATTCATCAATTCTAAGAACTGGCGGCTGATTCTCTAACGTTTCCTTAACGGAGCAAGCTCTCAAGGAACCAGCAGAGAGTTGAGTTTCGACTGACCTCGCTGCGGCAAATGATCCCTGCACAATGCCATCTTCATTAAACATAAACACTCTAAAATCGACAACAAATCATTCCCCAGCTCAACATTTCAATTTAACTAAATTCAAATGCATTGCCACAACTTTCAAGTTCTAAGTTCTAAGTTCTAAATTCTAACCTAACAACCAATATGAGCATTCTATAACAAGCAATCAGAATCATAGCAAATTCAAGCTCAAATCAAAATCATGAAATTGGAATGAAGGAAGGAAGAAAGGAACCATGTGAGAAGGAGGGGGACACTGGCGATAGGTGGTGCCATCGGCGTCGACGACCCAACCAGCCTCACGCGCGAGAGCAGCGAGCACGTCGTTCATGTCCGCACGCGCCGGCAGAGGGAAATTGCCATACTGACGGAGTCCGGCGAGCATGCGGCTAGTGATGGCACGGCGGTGCCGCTCCCGGAGCTTCGTCCGCTCCTTTTCTTTCTCCCTCTCCTTCTTCCCCTTTCCGGCGGAATTGACCCCCGCTGCCGCCGCGGCGAAGCCGCGGGGGCGGCGAGGCTGCGGCTGAGACAATTGGTGAGAGTGTGCTAAGTAATCGGAGCTGTGATCGCTTTGAGGGTCGAGATCTTGTGCGGAAACGTCGTCGTTGGTGTTCTTCATCTTCGCAACTCTACCATTTCCATTCCAACTCACTCACTGTCACACACTTCTGGCAACTCCCCTCAGCATTTTTTTTTGGAGAGTTTTTTGGGAATTAACTGGGCCAACATGGAGGACCGGGCCTGCTTTTACTTGGGCTTTTTGAATTATACTGCTTCTTGGGCCTCGATGGCTCCGCAACAATAACTTGAAGTAATCACAATCATTAATAGTGATTATCTGCTTTGAAAATTTTATAAAGCATGTTAGTGAATGGTTATGATGACTTACTTTACTCTTTAAAGTGTTTTAGAGGAGGCAGACCTTTTTTTTCACTTGAAAGAAGTTTATCTCTTATTTACTTGAGGAAATCTAAATACCTCACTCGGTCACTCTCACATTTACATTCACTCCATTGATCGCGTAACTTTCAAAAATACCGTCAGGATTTTTAAGCTTTCGCAATCTAAAGTGTGGAAGTTATTTTTGTTATTTCACATTCCATGATCTAAAATGCAGAAGCTACACATGTACATTTCGTTCCGCAATCTTCTATTTGTGATATACAAATTAATGAAATGAGGATAAATTATCTAGAAAATATCAAACTTTAGTTTAAGCTATTAACAAAGGTCTAAATGTCTAATAGATGTTATATTCAAATAAACATAAACTAGTATTTTTACCTGTGCGATGCACGGGGGTTATTCATTTTTATTTATCGTGTGTATTTTTTCTTTCTAAATATGTGTTTTTTTAATGTTTATAGAAAGGAAATTTATTATGAATTAAAAAAAAATTAATCTTAGATATAAGCAAACATAAAATTTTCTTCTATTTCGAGTGATGAATGTATTTGTTTTTATTTTGCAGAAACGCAATAATTTATGAGTTTTGATTAAAAATGTTACTCATCACCGTGTTGCATAAGAAGTCTTCGTCTTTGTTTACCATTACTTAAATACTCTCAAGTTTTTTCTCAAACAAATTATGCCCTTAAAAGCTGATATGATAATAGTTAAGTAGCAAAAAGTCCTCTAAGATTGTTAGCAGTACTGCAATTAATGCAAAGTTTCTATTACTTCATCTGTTTATTCTTTATAATCTTCAAGTAAGTTCATTGTATAGCACACATCCTTAATGTGTTATTTGTAACTTCATATACTTTTCTTAAGTTTGAAAATGAATGAGCCTTTTTGTAAAATTTAGCAATAACCTCATATAATATTCACTTTTTTATAGCCTTTAATTTCTCAAAACCTGTGGTTATTTTTGCTACATCTATCAAAATAAATTTTATGAATTAAAAGTATAAAAATAAATTTAGATAAATAAATCATAAATTTGAAATTTTTTTACGGTAAAAAACCATGAAAAGAAAAACTCTATTTGTAAACCATGAAAGATTAGGAAGACTCAATTATACATGGAGACTGTCTAATATAAAGTAAGATGGAATCAAGAGGAAATCGTTACAAAAAATGAAGGAGCAAGTTATAGCACATATAGACATTCTAAGCTAAAATATCAGTATCTAACCTCTAGGTATATGTACCAGTAAAATGATTAAAAGTTTGAGCTTTTATTCAATGTAGATACGTTAACACAAACTATAGAATTAAAAACCATTTAATTTAATACTTGTATAGTTGCAAGGAAAAGGGATAATGAGAAGGTTATTTTCTACATTGATATAATATTAAATCCCTCATCTTTATCTTTTATGGATTCATATTACTATTAATTATCATTTAACTAATAATTCAATAAACCAAAACTGACTTAAAAAAAAAACTAAACTAACTTTGTGTGCCCTATAGAATTTCCTATCTCATATGAACCAAATAATAATAAATAATTTGTATATATTTTGAGTTAAATAGAAGAAGGATATAACATGACATTAATGGGAGGATTGAAACCATCAAATAGAATTTCAAGAGAAAGAGATAGGGAGAAAGTCATTTTTGCATCGATATCATATTTCATATTAAAATATTATCTTCAACTTATGTGCATTTATTATCCATTTGCATGACTCACTCAAATCCTACGACAATCATGTACTTTGTAATTCCATAATTGATATTAATTAATTCATAATAAGTAACCACTAAATTATATACTTAAAAACATTTAAATGACACAATTGGAGATGAAAGGTTTTTTGCAGTTGAGCCAATTAATTTAGCATTAAGGCTGGTAATATTGATCTGCAATTTAAGCAATATAGAATTGTTAATATTATCATAAAAACATGATGATATGAATTCCCTTATAGTAGCTAGCAACATAAGCAAGCATTTCAACTCACACTTGAGTGATTAAGTCCCACATCACTTTTTACCTCCCAACTTTCATCCTCAATTGGCTTTCTTATATAGGAAAGACATATAAGTAGACATATAAGTGAATTAAATTTGTGAGAGAGGATTTATCTAATTCTATTGTCTAGCATTTCGCCTATATTTCTGTCTGTTGTGCTTAGTATCCACTATGAAATTATTTAGCTCGGCAACTTAAAAATTTGAGCTTCTGGTTTGGAGCCTCATATATTTTGTGTTTTTGTCGTTTATATTAAGATTTTTATTTTACTTTTTTTTTATTTTAAAAATCACATTGTTAGTTTCTAAATTAATTGATATTTGAATTGATATTTATTTTACAAACAAAATGAGATTCATTATTTTATTTTAAGAATAGTAATTTGATTTTATGAATTCTATATAATTGTAAGTACATGTAAGTGGAATTGTAGAAGTTTAAAGGTTTTTGGCCCATGGGTTGTATTCTTTAATTTTGGGTCATCGTTAGGAGCTTTGAAGTGGGATGTAAACTCAATCTTTCATGTTTTAAATTTTTCAACTTCTACATAACTTCTAAGTAAAAAAAGATATAAATTCATACAATTTAATCACTGTTTTTGTAAGTATATATGAATTCTAGTAATAACAATAAAAAAATCAGGTACAATTATTAAATCGAGACACCCATTTTATGAAAAAATCAGGTACAAATATTAAATCGAGACACCCATTTTATACAAATTAATGAAATGAGGATAAATTATCTAGAAAATATCAAACTTTAGTTTAAGCTATTAACAAAGGTCTAAATGTCTAATAGATGTTATATTCAAATAAACATAAATAATGTACTAATACTTTTATTATGACTTTTATTAGTATATTATATTTTTATTATTCTATCTTAAGTTATATAATTTATTACTTATTTAAATATTAAATATGTTATACTATAAACAGATTTTGGAAACCTATTTAGCGATAGATTTAATTTTTTTTGCCTAAAACTGATAATCTTCTATGAAATAAGTTTTTCAATACATATTCAGATCAAATTAGACTTTAAAAAAAACCAAGTTCCTTGAAAATAGTCTAATCATGCTAGCATAAGTATGATCAACCTGGCTTTGAAAAAACACGGACAATCCTAGGTTAAGGTATCCTTTTTTTTGAAAGTTAGGTTAAGGTATCCTTAAAACCAAATATTTGCTTTTGCCCACGTAAATAACTTGTTCTAATGAAAATTTGCAAAACCCTGAACTGAGATTTTTGGTTCATCTCATAACTTGATTACTGATCTAACATGATCTGCAGGGTTTTGCAACATAAATTATTAGTATCCCTCAGCTCACAATCACATGACAATGTTATGAGAAATTTCATATATCTCTCTTTTCATAAACATTCAAAGAACTAGAGATGCGAATTTCAACATGACATTATCAAGTGAAGTTTCCACCCGAGGACCTAATTCTTGTTTGAAGCAAATAATGATTCTACATGGCAACAGCAACCAGACAATAAAAAGCACACGAGGCAGACAAAGTTGTACTCCAAATCGCAGAATCTAGTTGGTCTTTAAGGTCGGTTAGGAGACAATCAGAAAACACTAGCACTTGTCTCACTCAATAACCTTGACAACATTACAAATCTATTCTTACCCTGCTATTCAAATGTCTTCTTTCCCTTTACCTTTTTTTAACTCTGAAAAGTCAAAAGGATGTCACAAGCGTGCACAACCGTTTATTATTTTCAAGCACTTGGTTAAGTGGTCTACATAAAGAGAATGCTTCAGTCAAAGATGCTATGCAAATCAGCAATTTCACCAATGATGAAAAAAACGCTCATTTGACTAATACTTTTCAGGTTTCCCCCCTCTTTTTACGGAATTGTGTGTGTTAACAAGTTGGGTGAAACAAAAGGTCCCTTTTCTTGCTGAAACATGTTGGCAATATTCCTCATCAAACAATAGCCCCCACCCCACTTTTTTTGTGCCCTGTTTCAAAGACAGAGAGAGCTAGTAGTTCAGTCTATTTCTACCATGGTTTGATGTTTATTCAGGATTTGGAATCAATAATCATTATCATGGACAACAATGAGAATACTAGCAGAAAGGACTGAGCTTCTTCTGATAGTCACATGTGTGTGTGTGTGCAATACTTTAGTACATTTTTTCCCAAGGAGCTATGAGCCTCAAGAGGATATGCTGCTTAACAAATTGCCACTTTAGTTCTCCGTTGGCAGTGAATCAGGTATACAAATGTCCCTCCGACATAGTGGGCAAACCCTGTGTATAATATACAGAGGTTAAGAAAGATACACATTCCCTGGCCCATGTAAACTTACTAACATGATTATGTCATATATGTATATGGCAAAAAATGAAACATCAGGGTATGAACAGCTGAATTTAAAGATAAGTGAGAATTTCACCAATTGTTACAGTAGGGATCTCTTGAAGTTGTTCATATGAAATGAATTGCCGTATTCAAAAACAACGAAGGAAATGCATAAGATCAAGTTGTCAGAAGGCCATTTAAGTCATTCACATCCATCAGCATCATGGGGTTTGACCACAGGTTGATAATGTCTAGAAAATAGGGCAGATGCCCGTACAAATGCGCAACATTCATAACATGTTTGAAGATCAGCTTATTTTTCTTCAGAATCAATTCTGACACCTAAAAGCTACCCACAAAAACTTTTCCCCATAATTGATTTTGATCTCTAAAATCAACTGTCAGGATTTCCAAACATTCTATCAGTCAGTTTTGCCAATATCCAAAGTTAACCCAGCATATGGTTTTCCACGTATTTAGTGTATACCAGCTTTATAGTTTACTATACTAAAGTGCCTCTCATTCAAAATATGCAAAACTCACTCACCCACGTTCTGTATTCTTATGTGCCTCTTACTAGATAGATTCCAAAGCCCTAAATATGTATATATTACACAACCGCAGTAAACTAGCAGGAATATATGTAATAATAAGGAATTTAATATAATTTGAACTTTTTAACCATATTGTTAACCAGAAGAACGCCCAAATCCTTAACCCTACGTACCTATGAATCTCCTTCAGCCACTTGTCTATACATGTTGTATGAAATTCATGATGGCAAGGCAGTACTCGCAAGCTGTCTTCATCTTCATACTCCACAAGGCATATATAGCATCTGTGAAATTAAAGGATAGCAAAGGCAAAAAATAAACCTATTAGCATAATCTATTACTGGTGAAATCAGTTTGATAGTACTTAATAAGTTCAAAAAAACACAACGCACATGCATAATAAAAATGTTTAGGATAAAAGCTCTCGCTACACGGTAAAAAAGAGAGACCGAGATTCAAGCAAATCTAAACAAGTAGTCAAGTACATGTATATCAGTAAATCAATACCTCAAATTATGAATAGTTAAAGGCTTAGGCTACATATGCTACAACTGATAACTGATAACTGACAACACCAACAACTAGGTTTGGAAGTGGGAGATAAACTTTCAACAGTATCTGGTATCAATTGGCATTTTCATGTCATAATGTAATATATAATAACATCCAAAAATGCACATTATGATCAAATGCAGTGGCCTTCTAAGACATCACCAAATATAATCGTTCACTATTTGCATTGTTCTCAATTTTTGATTTGGAAAAGTTAAAACAATGTAAAACTTATGAAAGTAGACATGAAAAAAAGAAAAAGAAAAATCATATGAAGCCATTGGGAAAATGAACACCAAGTGGCGGGTAAACCCGAATGCTTACTGTACAGGTTCTTCTTGATGTTTGTGCAATTTGGTGTATAACTTGACAGGCAAGGATTCCACAACTTCGTTAGGTGCAGGAACAGATCCAATAGAAGACACGGAAGGACGGGAGGATAAAACCACAGATTGCTGGTGAATTTCATCCAGAACCTAATCAAAATATGTAAAATATTAAACTTGTATAAACATAATTTGAATGGCTACAATAATCGCTGACAGCAGATTATTTAAAATTACCTCAAACAAGGCTTCAGCTAGCATAACAATTCGTGATATGCTAGCTCTAGCATTGGTATCATCATTTGAATTGTTATCACGGCCACTTATTCTACATGTACACCGACCATTTCTATGTTGACCAGACAAGATACATGATCTGTCATGTCCAGAAAGATTTTCAAACCGGCTACCCAACCGCTGAAGAGCACGAACCTAAACCATTTTAAACATACATCATTAACCTTGAATAAATCCAGGGAAGGGAGAAAGACTCACGTAAACCTCAGGTTGTAGTGATTGTTCCTTTTTATGAAAGTCTCATAATTTAATTATTTATGCCAATGTCGAATACATTACTTTACTATATGTGGTGTTCAATTTAATAATTTAATTATGCATGACGACATCATGGCCATTTTTCTACTATAAGGCTATGCTATTTGCTTGGAAACATATTATGAAACCATCAGCTATTACTCAAAATTTAGAAACTCCACAAACCTGGGATCGTATCCTTCTTCTCCGTTCAAGGAAATTGGACCTGTGTTCCAGTAGATCCTGATACCTTGTTTCTCTTGACCGTGAAGTCTCAACCGCATAATCTTGGGTGCTATACAAGGAGCTAGACATGCCGGGTAGAGGATACCCAGATGCAATACGGGAACTTGCAGCATGACGACCTGACGGGGACACTCTTGTATCACTCTCCCCTACTTGTCTTCCACTATTCTGACTAGTATCTGTCACTTCTCTCTCTTGTTGCAGAGGGCATAAGGTGAAGTCAGATATTGCTGATCGGCGGAGAACTCTGTCACGGAGCCTTCCAACACTTAAAGTTCGGCTAAAACGAACATTGCGTTCAACAGGTTCTCGAGCGGCATTTCGTCTATCCATATGTCTAGCCTCAACATTTTCTGTCTCAGGATGAATTCTTGGAGAGAACAAGTTCCCATCTCCAATCACATCCTGGATAGGAGAAAGTGTGGAACTGCTCTGCAAGTTGCCAACCAAACCCAATGTTGGGGAATTAGAACTTATATTATTAGAAGCCTCTTCATGGTACTGTACAGGCACTCGATTGGCAAAAGATGCATTAAGCAAGTCACTACATTGTTGAGTTTCGTTTCTATTAATCAAGCTGCTAGGAGGCCCTGGATTCAGATTCAGCTCATCTTCATTGTTAAATATTGAGAGACTTGCTGAAGAAACAGGGCAAGGTCTAGATGACCCCAAACTAGTGGTTCTGCTAAGTCTGAAGCTTATATTACCAGGAATGAGGCTAAATCGAGAAAGGAATCTGCTTGAAGGGTTCACGGACTGAGTTGAACCATGGACAGAGCTGCTACCAGTTCTGGATGAAGCATGGCCACACTCATCAAGGTCAGTGTTTGAAGGCATACAAGGCAATTCATCAGATTTAACCTTTCTGAAAGAATCTGTTTTCACTTCACCTGAGTCTATTTCATTGCCACTGGTGAATGTGGCATCACTTCCATTCACTTTATTCTGATCACAAACCTAAAGCATGATTGTGAAATAAAAGTTAGACAGATAGTACCAGAACACTTAGACAAATCAACCAAAAATGTTAATAATACAAATACGTGATGGTTATACAGAAACAAATATATAAGAATAGATTGGAAAGAGAAACCAGTCCATTATATTATTTCCAAAATAATCTGAAAGGCATTCATAGCATCAAAATAACGATGATAATAAAAAAATGCCCAATAGGGCAATGGGGCTAACAAGTAACACGAGGACAGAGGCGTAGAGCCTTTCTGCTCCACCAGAATTTCTAAAACTTGTGACTTGTAACAGGAAATCAATGTATTGTTTGTTGGGTTATCGTATATAATATTGCATCTTCCAAGAAGCTTATTAAACTACATGCGTAATCGGATTTCCATTGAACTCAACACCGACCCACATTGTGTCAAAATCTTGCTTCTCAACACCAAACACACACTACTTCCATTCCTCCATTAAGAATCGATTCCTATTTCGTGAGAATCTTTCAACCAAATATAAATTAATAGGCAAACCTCCAAAAAGAGTGAAAATGTCATAGGATGATGAATTGAAAAGAAAACAATAACTTTGAGTTTCCATATCATAGATTTCATTACAAATGTATAGACACATATACATGATGATAGCAACTACACCATAGTGAGAGTGGTAACATTGAATATTATGTTTTGAATCAAACACAAACACATGTCAAAGTAACTGGAAATTCAACCATAAAATATAAATAACACTACCCCAGAAAGCATGCATTAGCTCAAAATTTACCATTTACAATCCAAAATCCAATTACCTGGTCGTCATTATCACTGTCACGAGATCCAGATGCACTTCCAAGACAATAAGATGGGAAGCCTCTATGCCTCTTGGATCGACCCTTCCGGAAACTACCGGAAGACGACGATGAACTGCAAGAGGAGGAAGAAGCTTTGCTGCCACTGGACCCCATCTTTCCAAGAAGGAATGGTTTTCCGATGACCCAATAGGCCGAAGAGAAATACCCAGAAATCAAAATGGGTTCTTTGATTCTTTTTTCTGAGATCGGAGGCGATTCAGATCTACAGAGATGGTGAATTAAAGTGGCATTTTTTTGTGGCGTTGTGATATTGCTGCTGCATTGTTTAGATAGAGATGTTGATGATCATGCAGTGTTCTTGGGAGTGTGTGAGGGAACAATGAGAGGGAGAAGGCGTAAAGGGTGGTGATGGTGGTGGTGGTGGTGGTGATGGGAGTAGCTGGATGAATGCGACAAAGCAACTAGCAGGGGAAACGTGAAAGGGAGGCTTTTTTTGTAAGGAAAATTTTGTGGGGTGGTGATGAGAGGATAAAGAAAAAATTTAAATGTGAATGTATATGTGGAATTTAAATTTTGCAAAACTTATGTTAAATTAAATGTAGGATTAAGTTTAATAAATATTACTATATTATTATTAGATTTTTTTTTATTAAACTTAAGGTTGAGGGAATAAATTTGCTTTAAAGATAGTAGTGTACGAGTAAAATCTCAGTTGGTGGATAATTCACACGAAGATTGTTTTGACACTCCTACTTGAAAAGTAGACTTTGTTGATCTTCCCAGCATATCACTGACTTCTCATTTGGTAGGTTGAAAGTGTATTCTTACTTAAATAGTGAGATAAAAAGTAATTTTTTGAACCCTAGGTTAAGAGTTCAATTCCGGAGAGTTATATATTTTTTTGAGATATTTAATCTTCACTACACTCAATCGAAGTTGTGCGAGCAATTTAACACTGCACTCAAATTGAAAGTGTTTCTTACTTAAATGGTAGATAAAATTTTATTTTTCTAACCTCTAGGTCGAGAGTTTAGTGTGTGGTTTGCTACACAGATTGCCTTCAAGTACAGAAAGTCCTTATGCATAATACAGAGATAAAGGATTGGATAGTGACAATAGTCCATGTTGTCCGGGAACAGAACCAGATTGTTGATACGCATGCAAAACTCATCGTGAATGAGAATTGGGGTTGGAAGATCTGGTCTCAACCGCCTACGGCAGTGATACTTTCGCTGTTGTCAGGATGTAGTTAGTTAGTTTCTTTCTGTTTTTCTTTTCCTTTGGAGACACAATAATTAGTAGGATAGAGTTACTTTTAATATTTAAATATGGACCGAGCAGGAGAAATGAAAAAATGAAGAAAAAAAAATTGGCGTTTTTGTGTGGCACAGTTACGGGAATTCAAATTTGGCTTCGGTGGCACTGAGCGCTGCGTGGCTTCCAAATTCAGTTTGTAATAACTACTGGTCAGGTGGAGCCATGGAGCTGCTTCACCTCAAGTGTCAAAGTCGTGTCTTAATTTATGTTTTCATAATTGTTCATTTAACTTATTTGAATAATTTATCTCAAGACATGAAATTCTAATTAGGGTAGGATTGTGGATATCTTTTAGACTTTTACAATTAGATTTGAAGTTAAAATTACTTTCAAAAAATTTTGGTTAAAATTTAATTTAAAGTCAATTTTTTTTAGAAACTTGACTTTTATATATATATATATATATATATATATAATACCAAAGTCTAACAAATAACTACACTAGCAAGTATAAACACGGATAAGAAATAACAAAAGAAATAAAAAAAAACTCCCGAAGATACGCATAGAAGAATCTTCTTGCTAAGTTTGTCAAGTCAAAGCATAAACAACAGTACTCTTCTCACAGAGAAACATGTAAGAAACTGACATTCCAATTTTAGTTTAGCATATTTTGATCCTCACGATAGCATTCATGAACTAATGATTACGTAAATCAACATTATTACTTAGTAAATCCACAATATCCTTGCGATATGAAGCGCAAGTAACCTCCTAGTGTTCTGACTCCTAAATATGGAGAAGACTTCTCTCCACTGCTTATAGCTCCACATAAATTGGGCCTCCCTTACCAAGACAATACGTTTTTGCTTAAAGTTCAAAACTTTTGCAACCATGTTGCCACCAAACCCGTAGGCCCCAAAAAATCTCTCAAAGTTTCACTCACATGAACCAATCCTACTCTAAAGCTAGATTAGTTTGAAACTTTCAAGAGTTAGTTAAGTTAGTGTTGAAAATGTGCATACATTGACTTTCTAAATACCTTGTTTTTGAAATTGACTATCTAAATACTCAATGGTGTTAAACTTCATGATATGAAACACAAGATGTAGTGTGGTTGTTGCTTACATCATCCTTATACCATTAGGTTAGAGGTTATATTATTATTCATGAGAATAAAACACATTTTACTGTCAGTCATTTATCAATTATTGTGAGCGCTCGCAACAAGGGAATCGGTCACTGCTCAGCGGCCATGAATATTATCGTCTCAACCAAAAAAGTTCATGATATAAAGGAGACATGGTTTTAAAAAAAAGAGACCCTTATATCCGAATTGATACGATAACCATCTTTTCGGTTGTTAGTTGTTGCAAAAAGACCCAGCAATGATGGTTAACATTAATACAAAGAAGACTAAAGAGACATCAAAGCTAGGATATTACTAGTAAGTGTGTGTTTTGGATTTCAGTTTGGGAAACAGAGTTTGAGTGAATGTGGGTTTGGAAAACAGAGTTTGAGTTAAAGTAGGTTAGTTGTAATGTGATTTATGTTTGGATACTTTTATTTCGAAACGAAGTTTGATATCATGAATTATGTTTGGATAATACTAATGAAAAACACTTTTAGGTTGTACAATTACTAAAAAGGGTATGATTTTTATAATAAAATTAATATGAAAAAAAAAATCATTCATTATTTTTAACTACTCTTGTACTGTAGTTAATATAAAAGTATTAAAAATACATGTTAGTAATTAAAATGTGTAAATTAAAAAGTAACTAAAACATAATTAATTAAGCTGTTTTTTTTTTGAAAGGTAAGCTGTAGTTAATTATATATAGGCCCCGTTTGGAAAAACAGCTTAATTAGACCATAGGCGCTTATGACATAAGTGTTTATTCATAAGCTATTTTAAAATATTTATTAAAATAAATTGAAAATAAGCTATATATAAGCATAAGCTCTTTTTCATAAGCTATCCTGAATAACTTATGAAAATAAGCTCAAAACAACTTATGGTAAGTCATAAGCTGTTTGCATAAACTCTCTCAAACACTGACATAAGAGCTTATGCTATCAGATAAGCTCAAATAAGCTCTTCCAAACAGGGCCATACTCTAAATTAAAATACAAAAGAACGTTTACTTCTTTAATAGATAATACAGTATATTATTATATTTAAAAAAATCACTAGTTTATAATATATCTTTCTCGTGAATGAGAATTGAGTTTTTCAATTTAAACAGATTTCATGAAATTTAAGGAGAAATGGGTAAATATTGGAAGTTGGGGTAGTATTGTCTGAATGAGATTTTTTAGTTTTAAAATTTATTTAGAATAGTGTCAACGGACTTTCACTCAACGTAGAAGTGTTGATTTTGGTGAGTTGAGTGAAAGTGAGTTTAGGATTAAAAGTGGGTTGAGTAAAATTAAGTTTAAAATTTACCAAACAAAATGACACAAAGTTACATAGAACTGAAAGTGCTTTTGAAGGGCCCAACTGAAAAACAAACATACCCTAAAAAGTTTATATCTTTGGCATAGCCATTGCACGCCGATGGACAACACTGAGTTGTCTTTGCTGTTCAAACTATGGACAGCTTCACCAATCAACAGCATGGCGTCAAATTCAATAATCTGCGTCAAAAATTCGGTGTTGTCTTCCGTGGTTCAGTTGAAAAATGAACCACGGTGGTTCACTTTCATATACACCGTTAGATATATTATTAAAAATTTCAATGGCTTAGATCTTATCAGTTTTAAAACGACATTTCCAATAATGTCCTTTTCCTCCATAGCTCCACGCTCTAGAAGCTTCTAGTTTCATGTACGACGACATTAGAACCCGAAGTTCGCCGGCAGCACCTCCTCCAAGCTCTCCGGCATGACGTCATTATCTCTGGGTCCCTTCACGCCATTATCTCCAGTAGTGACTCTTGCCACGTTCGCCGCCACAAGCAATGAACAAGTTCAGCAGCGACGTGTGTTTCCGATGGAGATCTTTTAACTCCCGATGTCGACCAACACCACCAAGATCTCCAATGACAGAACCACAATTGGGATTCCGCAACCATTGTTTACATCGCTGAGGTTTCCAGAGAGAGTAGTTGTCTTCCAAATCTGCTCAGATCTGTACTCGCTTGCCGCTTCCGGCATCGCAGCCGGCAATAATGGTTGTCGCGGAAGTGATAAGCACGGAGGACTAATTTCGGCGAAGAAGAAGTCGACAAAAGTTGTTGATGATGGCCTCTTATCCTCTCCATCTCCAGATTCTCATCCCATCTTCGGCGGCCACAACTAAGTGCATAGGCGGAGGAGGGAGGCTACATGGTGGGGAAGAAGAGGGAGGATGTGAACTAGTTGTGACGACGGTGTTTACCGGATTAATCGAAGGAAAGCTATCTCAATCAAAGCATTAATCGAAGGGATGAGACAGATCTAAAAACCAGAAAAAATAAAAGAGTTGGGAGCAGAGGGACCAAGGTCCGCAGCAAAGAAATTGGACCCATGACATATCACGATTACAGATTACTGCTTTGCTTGGACATGGTGTGGTGGCCGGAAGATACACGGCGGAGGAGGTATGGTGGAAAAGAGAAAATGGTATTTTTGGAATATCTGTTTGTTAAAAGGTTATTTTTGTATTTTAAGACAGTAAAATGGAGTGAACCACGGTGCTTCACTAAACAAGCTGACCCACCGAAGATCGTCGTCAAATTCAGCAATATGAATTGTGCTTTATTGAGTACTGTGTAACACCGGTTCAATGTGACTTTAAGATTCTTTACCTGTGTTGGGATGGGAGCACCACATATAACTTGGGAGACACAGCTAAAGAGTATTGATATTCTAAAATTTACAAATTTTGTTGGATGCTTGCTCACATTTGCTTGTGTGCCAGCAGCAAGTGTCAGGTGTGAATGTGAAATAGGCACACTTCAAAAGAATGAACCCATTAACCCAAGTTTAGATGCTAAAACAGTGTTTAATAATTAGTCTATCTTACAAGAAGTTTATGATGAAAGAATATAATAGAGGTTTGAGGATTTTTCCCATGTTGAGGTTTCACATGGTTTCACATGATTCACATGTTATTATCATGTAAATCTTTGATATTTACCACCCTCCTAGTGTAAATATTAAATAAATGAAACCCTTATGAAGGAAGAGACAAACACAAGTTTTAACGTGCAATGTCATATCATATAAGAGAATCCATATCTTAGGATCTGGATATTGATCTTATGCATGTGAGCAGACAAACAATTAGCATTGGTAAGGTGACCTCTCTTGTGAAAGCCTCATATCATACATCAAAAAAAAAATTCTTTTTTAATATAGGCAAGCACAAAGAGCCACAATGATGGTCATGATTTTATTGTTAAGTTGGGCCTTCAAAATGATCTATGTTCATGACAGATTAAAAGTTGTACAGACCGACCAAAAAAGAAAAAGTGAAACCAGCCCTTAGGTTAGTATGTGACTATATGCTACAGAAACATCTTCAGGTGCATCATTATAAAGATTTTCTGCCTTTATTGTTGATTACCAAACTAACTGATCAACAGCTACAATGACACCAGCTGCCCAGGCCAATGGAAGTCCACACTTGTTGAACTAAACGACTATGCAAAGAGAGAGAGCAGACAAAGAAGTTGTATTAATTAGCATCCTATAAAAAGTATTAGTACTCCTGTATACATTTTTCTTGGCACTAAGACCTGTTTAAAATTGAGCAAGTAAGACCAGACATTTTGATTATGTGCTTACAGTGCAAGATATATGCAGCAGCGCTGAATCATGATAGCATTAATTTGCGCCTTCACCAGCTGGTTTTGTGCACCTTCCAAGCCAATTCTTGTGAATTGGTGTCACCAAGTCTGTCATTCCCAATTTCCATTATCAAAGTTTAAAATGAGAACTACACTGAGGTCTAAAATTACTGATGATGCACAAAGTGAGGTATACATTACCAGAAAGTCTATTAGGCTAGAATTATAAGAAATCTCCCTATCTGTATGCAACCTGGAAACATTATAACTTTCGAAACTTAATGCAAAATTCATTGGAAAAAATGATAAAGCAGCAAATGAATAAAGCACACTCTGATTCATGAACCGTTCAATTAAATACACCTCATATTTATTTGCTTCTTCACAATTCAATGAGTCTGACATCAACATTTAGCAAGTCTAGACTCATTGTAGCTTAATCTAATCGTTGAAAAATACAGTCCACATTAGAATTTAGTTTATTTCCCCTCACCAATGCACAACCAGAAACAGTCATCAACATCCCAATTATATGTCCCACTAGTAATAGAACCCGAGAACAACTCTCCTAGAGCCCCATTTACTTAGATAAGTGGGAGAATCCAGCAACTAACAAGTATTTTTTCAAAATTTAACAACTTGAACAGCAAAATTTCCAAGCTTCACAAAACCAATTCTTTCTTATGATAGAGGCCATTTAAAAGAAGCACAAAAGTAGAGTACCAGAACATCCCCTCCCCCAGAATGCAGCAGTAATAATTTACGCCAAGTAATCGCAGCTAAGTTAAAGCTTAAACTAAATAAACAGGACCCAACTGGGGAGCTCTCTGTCTGGAGTTTATTGCAGGTCTCTATGAAGTGAACAAAGTGATTCAAATCAATAGGATAGCCTTTTATTCCTTATTGTTTTGCACTACCAGCACCCAATTGATAAATCCATCATTCCCACAATAACAAAAACTAAAACCCAAAAAAACAAATATACAAGTTCTTCAACAAAGTCAATCTGAAGTTTACCAAACGTCATTTTATAATCCTCAAAACAAATACATCAACTTCTTCAACCACTGACACTACTAAGCAGATAAGATAAGCAATAGTAGTATACTATTAGCTTTGGGAACTGTACCAAGAATATTTCTAACAACAATGAAACAAAATCCATATCATGAAATCAATCATAAGGCATAACTCACAAATCATAAATTCATAATCCTACTTACATGGTAGAAAAAAAGCCAGATGGCCCAGTTTGGTCAAAATTAATCAGCATATCAGCTTCTATAGGATAACCTATAAGATGCAATAGCCATACAAATATCACTCATCAACAGAATTTTCAAATTAATAATAAAAAAAAGAGAATAACAACAGCTTTTCTTTTCACATTTATGCTTACCAGAATAACCAAAGGTAATAGAAGCCCACTGATCCCTTGTCTAATGCACAAAAGCTCAATCCATTTTGCCTAATAAGGAAAAAAAAATGAAACATGCAAGTTTAAACCTCTATGCAGTTTATCTGGAAGTAAAACAGAGTTCAAGATCACAATTCATGATGTTATTGAGTATATTGATCTACAATTGAAAGCGAAGTTATAGATTGAAGCGAGGTGGGTGGAGATGGTAATCGGAGAGACAAATTACCACCACCAAACACTACGATTACGACGATGCTGAGTTCAGTTCGCGGCGGCGAGTAACGACGGAGATCGGAGAATCACGAATCAGTAATCAACGCTCGAATTCCGAGAGATAATCATAGGTTTATGATGAATTGGCTTTTTTGAGATATATATTAAATAATTATGTTACTTTAATATTTAAAAGATAACGTCTGACACAACTGATAGATAGTTAAGCTCGTTAAACACTAGTCGAATATTTAATCTTTGGATAAAGTGTATAGGGAAGGATTTGTAAGAGTTGTTGGGAGATGTCTACCCATTTAATGTGATCTCGCAAAAGCTTTGAGAGGATTGGATTAGTAAACAAAATTCTTAGTTATATGGAAGTTTCTTTCTTGGAGGTTGAAATTAATGTGAAATTTATTAAATTGTACAAGTCTCAATACTATAGCATCAATTTTTTTTTGTCTTTGTTCAGTTTTCTGACTCTAATCATTCTTTTCCTTCTTGAAATTCTGTGAAAAAGAACATGAATCCATTGCATATCACTTTGAATCTAAAGCATTGATCAATTTCTTGCTGTGAGACATTTGTACAAAAGAGTGGTTTGTTGCAGAATAATGCAACTTAGCTCACCTTGTCTGATAGTTTAGGAAAACTGGGTCTTCTAGCTGATGCACCTGAAGTTCCTTTGGTTGTCACATTTTTCTAACATTCACACAAATGTAAAACTCTTATACATCAAGTATAGACAGAATTGCAATAATGGAATATACATTTTTATTGAAAGAATATAGGAGCCTTGGCATTAAACAATGATGGATGGCGCCCAGCACACAAGATCAGTGCAGTGGCGGGTTTTCCTTATTCTGATAGCTTGATAAAAAATGCAAATTATATTTCCTTAATCAATCACTAGCTAAACCAATCAATATGGATTTATAAGAATGATGAAATATATATGTATGTATGTGTAGATTTTGATGAAATGAATCTATACTCCTGGATGGTCTTGTGGGGGTTCGAAAACGCGGTTGTGACAAGTGGGATTGCAAGGGTAAGGGCAATCTATCTGATGGAAGAGCCTTCTTTCATAAAACCAGTCTGCTACAGCCTTTGCAATCGTCTGCAGAATGTTAAGCAGACAAGTTAGCTACTTAGCTGAGTGGGATATGAAGGAGAGAAGGTAAAAAAACCAAGAGAAAACATAAAAAAGAGCATGGTATGTTATATTTTCTGGTGAAGAGGATTTTTTTTTAAATAATGCAGTTTCTTACTGTCTTGTTAACCACAGGAGAGTCACTTGTGAACCATGTCTCCTGCATTTCTGTTTGGCAGTGAGCATAGCAAGAGTCTATGAACATTCCTTTAGATGGAGAGTTTCCTAGCACAGTCAATGCCCTTAAGAATTCTGTCCTGAAGCCTGAAAATAAACTCATGCATTAAAAAGTGAAGGCATAGAACTGCTTTAATATCGTGCAGTCGGGAACTCTGTTTTGGGCCCTGAGATGCCTAAAACTCCAGAAGATCTATTCTCCACATTGGGCTAAGAGCAAACAACACAGGTGGATTGACACCACATCTTTCATCTAAAACCATAAGACATTTGGTGTATGGGTCACATCTCTTATACTTTCTTCACCTCATTCATTTTTAACCAATGTGTTCCGGACATCATACTTGAATTACCAACACTCCATAGGCCCCTTAAGAGCTTTCATGAAATTTCAGAAGGATATGACAACCTATGAGGGGCATGACATACTATGGACATATCTCTGAGGATGATTTCTGAATTCTGATTATAAACTTGACGAATTTCCTTAAGTTCAGGTTTAGCATATTTCCATGAGATACAAATTACTAAGATCCAGTGATTCACCTTGCATTAGATCAAGTTGATCAGGTGAGCAGTTGTTAATATCCATCTTGCAGCTATGCCAATGGCCACTAGGATCAGCTACACCCGGCGCCAATATGTTCTTTATCTGAATCAAATCGAGATCTTGGGGATCAGCAAAAAGACTAGTTGGTTGTATCTTAGGTCTAGTGATATGAATATATAAACCAAAGATCACCACTTTGCAAATAATTAAACTGATGTATGCTGAGCAACAGCATAATCTAACCTGCCACGAGTCGTATGCCGCGTTTACAAAGAAGATTGGTGTAGTGATTTGTGATACCAAATATTGCGGGAAAAAGCACTGCAAGATTGTTCAGAAATCAGAAGTATCAGTAACACCTAAAATGGAATTGCAAAGGTTGGAAGATGTAACTGTATAATTCAGAACTTTACCAGCCCTGGACTGATTCTTGAAGTGCATGATTGAGGCAAATTCCTTGCAGAGCCCTAATAAAAAGAAAATAAAATCAAACTTTATTTAGATCTCCCTTGAATGAAAGCTTCAGAAAACATCTTTCAAATGAAAAGTGAGAAAAGATTACAACACATACAAATACTTCAGAAAATGGAAAATGGCTAGAGAAAGGAAGAGTACATGTGTGATAACAACTTGAGTGAAGTACTGTTTAATGTAACTTGATCCAGAGACATCCCTTCTGTTAAAAGTAACATATTGAATCATGGTATGATTTAAGGAACTCTAAATTTTCATGAAAATGCTAAGCAGAAAGCAAATCACAGGGACTTACGCATTGATGAAGTAACCAGCATCTGAGAGGCATTTCACTTTAGCTCCTCTCGGTAATAGAGCTCGAAAGCGATCACAATGCAGTACTGAAGTCAATCCTCCAGCTGAACATCCAGAGATAATAGCCTGAAGTTACAAGTTTCCGTGAGTGAATGAACAGAAATCAATAGAGTGGCATTTGGCAAATAATCAATGTCTCATACATTTCGAGCATTTTTCATTCCTTTTGCTAGTAAATCCTCAATGACAGCAGCAAAAATCCTTGCTCCTCTGAAATGCAATTTAGTTACCTGATTTACACATCATTTTGTTAAAACTTTATCTGAAAGAAGAGAATAGGGAAACTTTGTACTAATAACTAATGTTTTTGTAGATATTTAATTTTTGAAATTCCTTTGAGTTTTGCAGAACTTACTGGATTGACTGCTTCCACATCACCAGTAAATGATGACCCATCACAATATCTAACCTTGATTCTGTTCCAATTGTAGAAATCTGAATTTTACAATACTCATTAGAACTTAGAAGGGTAAGCAAAACTTGGGATTCATAAGGAGAAACAAGATCTATTGACTAATGGGAAATACCTGGATTAAACTGTTTCCTGTTGTGTAAAATTCCAGAAAAGGCAATTTGGTTGGCCATTTTCTTGGATGAACCTAAACGGTTGTTCTTGCGACCAAGGCAAGTGGTGACATTGTTGCACCATCCTCCTCCCTAAGATAAATGAAGTAGAATTCAAGTTCATTACTAATCAAAGAGAACCCTCAATGCTTTGTCCAAACAAGTAGAACACTGGAACAAATTTGATATTTAAGATTCACTCTTCAGATGACTCTAAATTTTGAAAAAAATCATTTTGTCCAGGAGTTAAACAAAAAAACGAAAGCAATGTTTTCTTGAACGTTATAGGCTATATTTGGATATCCGTTGACACTATTGCAAACGAACGTTAGCATGTGCGTAACTATTCTTATAGATAAGGATGAAAGTTTATTCACGTTGCAATCAAATGATATAGGAATACAAACTTATTGATGGCAGTTTGTAGAAAGGGACACACCTCAAAAGCAACTAACCAACTGTTAATCCCTGCTCCATATCCCTTATCAAAATGGTAAGCTGGTGGACTACCATCCAAACAAACTGCAAAAAAAAAAAAAATTGAATCTCAATTTCTCAATCATTAAAAAAACAGCAAGCATGAGATTAAGAGCAGAATTAGTAAAGTTCGCAAAAATCCCTAACCAGCTCCTTTTGCTACCGCGTTCCGGACTAAAGTAATTGGTACATATGAAGCTTCTGCCTTCAGCAATAGCAATAAGCACGCTAGAAGGTTTAACCATTGGCCTGTTCTTGTGCTCTCCATTCTGTGCATATCCAACAAATAGAAAACAATAAAGCTATGCATAATCAGGCAAAAACAAAGCACCTTATAAAATCACAGAGTATTAGCAATAAGATTGCATAATAAAGGAAACCCTTTCAGAAAAGAAAAACCCTTCTGTAAATCTTATGGAGATCCCAGGCCCTTAATATGGAGGAACAAAAATTACCCATTTCCAAGTACAAATTGGCAGATAAAAAGCAAAAGAGAACATAGAATATGGAATGAAAATATGGAATTAATGGAATTTGATGTCCTAATCAACACATATGAACAGATACAACTTTTCCACAAAGCAAAATGGAAATACTTTAACTTCTTATCATCATCTTAGAACCATTGAATTGCTTCATCCATAAGATGCCTGAAAATTCAATTCAATTCAATAAATGCATAATCCAATCTTAGCTCAGAAATTGAAACTTCTGATTTTAATCAAGTCAAGCAAATTAACCCCAAATCCCAATGCCCCATTGGTTTCCACTTTCCTCAACTGAAAATTACAGAAATGCATATCACGCTGCACTGCACATATGGCCTACATAGCACACAACGAATCACTGATCCCATTCCAACCCAACAACCCATCCTATATTCTAAAACCCAAAGTTAGAAACTTTATTCCAACCCCACAAATTCCCAGATGATCAAAACAAGAAAAAGTATAAAAAAAATAACGAAATGAAAAATACAAACGCATTCACTCACTATTAGCATTATGTGCAGAAAGAATGGATGAACATGAATCACAGTAGCTAACTAGCTATACCTGAAATGCAGAATGGAGTGGACAGTGCAGCAGAGAACGCTCAATGCTTCAGGATTGAAGGAGGTTTGTTTATGAAAGCAAGTTGAGGTGAAGGTGAATGTGATGGCTTGTGAAGTGGACCAACTAGAATGTAACTAACATTAACAATGGTTGATATGTCAACTTCAATGGCAGAAGAGTTGAGGGAAAAAGATTAAAAAATGTGTAGAGGGAAGAAAATGGGTCTTGAATTTCCTGTTAAAGAATTGTTGGTGTCGTTCCTGTGAAAGTGAGTGTGTTCAGAGTTTTTCAGTTTGGGCAGAGAACCCAAGAACCGACAGTGATTCTCGCACAAAAACCACGCCAAAATAATGGGTTTGATTGTTTTTATATGTACTTCTTTTATTTCTCAGTTATAGAATGTCCTTAAAATATAGCACAACATTAACTAAGAAAATAAGATTAATACAAATCCGTGGATAGTTGCACTTCTTAAATATTTAATTCTATTTAATTCAGAATTTAATCTCTGATCAGTGCGTGTATAAGAAAACATTTATTGAGAGAGACTAAGGGCATGTTTGTTTCTTGTTTTCAAAGCAGTTTTCAGATTTTACTGCTTGGTATGACTTGTTTTCAGTTTTTGAAAACAGTTCTCATTTTCAGTTTTTAAAACTAAAAAAAATAAAACGGCTAAAAGATGCTTTCAGTTTTTGTTTTTAATTTTCAGATATCAGTTTTTTAAATGTTGGAAAACATGTAAGTCAATCAGTCAACCTGTTTTCTTCTTCTGAAAACAGTTTTTAAAATTTATTTCTCAAAATTTTTAAAAACTGAAAACATAGCTGGAACCAAACAGGAACTACTTAAAAGTGTACGAGTTTCAAACATATTTTAGCACTTTAATCCTTAAGCAAGTGGTTTAGTAGCTCTATGCTCATCAACTCTTGCGAATGAAAATTTTTATTAGTAAAGCTCCAACAGCTTAATGCATTGATAATGTGACGATCGATTTTCCGTAGTGCTATCGAGTGTGTGATACCTTAATTAAAAAATTATTTCTACTCTATACATTTTGCAAATTACAAGGTTGATTGATGCTGGCCTGCATCGAATCTTATCGTTGTTGTGACTTGTAGCGCGTTCCCACATCAATCAATGAGTGATTTCTTTTCTTAATTTTACTAGTATCTTTTTTGGATCCAATCAATGAGTGGTTCAGATGTGCAATCTTTTGGCGCCGACTAAACAGAAGTTGGAAGCTCACTTTATGGCCATGTTCTCCTCAGGGCAACCTTTTCTAGTTTTCTTACAACCCTGAGCTGATCACCAATCTTTACCATTGATTTTTATCCATCTCTATTTTATAAACAAATTGGTGGCACTGCACTCGTTGGATCGATCTGAAAGCATTTTTGTCTAGTGTTTGACAGAGTTCATGAAGAATATAGAATGCTACCGGCAACATAATAGTATAGTTATTATTTTGGAGCTGTATGTATGCATCATGAGGAATGTGAATACCATGATTGGATTGGAAAGTTGAGGTGGCTGGATGTAATTTGTTGAAACTGCAGGGTAGTAGACAGTAGTGCACCAACAACTGGCACCCACGCCATTGCCGGTGCTTTCTTAAATGCCCCATTTTTCTTCTGGGTATATTGCAGTAGTCGGCACTCATGAGATTAATTCTTCAAGATATATTACATGGATAAATTCCTCAGAACAAATCTTTCTTCATATTTAGGCTCAGAGATTAAATTTTAGAAACTCAACTATCTACTATCTATTATTGTCACACTTTTTGATTAATCCTAATATAAAGTCACACCTGTCACTTTCCAGGCTAAATTCACCAGCATCTTTTTTTTGTTTTGTTTTTTTCCCATCGATTCTTTGTGCCAAACCGAAAAGTACTTTTTTATACCTTTCCTTCCATTGAAACCAAAATTGTGTTCCAATCAAATAAAAAACCTGAACCCCTTCCCCAAATGCTACATTCCCAGCTGAATAAATAGTTGGCTTAATCCAGTTTTTGGTCCCTACCCTTTGCCATAAATATGGCTTTAGTCCCTCGCCGGAGTAAAGGTGGGGATTGGTCCCCGGTTTTTGGCAAAATGATTGGTTTTGGTCCTTCTGGCCGGTTGGGTCAACGCCGGAGCTCCGGGAATCCCATGTGGCATTGCCACATCATTTAATGAGTCTACTTGGATTTTTTTCTTTTTCATTTAAAAAAAATTAAAACAGAAAAAAAAAAAAACATCATTCGTTCATTGCATCTTCTTCATCATTATCAACATCATCTTCAACCATCATCATCATGAAAAAAACCCAACCAGATGCATATTCAAATATCCAAAGTAATTAACTCAGCAAACTTGAAGCAAAAACATACACTTTAACTTCATTCTTCATCTTGATTTCACATTCATCCAAAACATTTTTGAAATCAAACCAAACTAGAATCAAAACCAATTAATACAAAGTTCATGAATTCCATAAACACTAAACCACGAGACCTGCATCATCTTCAAGCCTCATCAATCCAAGAAACCACCAGACCTTCAAACAACCACAACACTTGAATCGACCAAACCCTACACCCACATCACCAAAAACAACAACCATCGTCAAAACACGACCCCGACTTCATCAATCCAAAACTGTGGCCACAACCAGATCGGAGCCACCGCAACGCTCCATCGTCGCGTCTTCAGCCACCACAGCCAGATCTAAAAATACAGTGGCTTCGCGATTTGGATCTGGAAGAAGAATGGGGGGGGGGTGACGATGTGATATGGGGAAGAGGAGAAGGTCGCGATTTGGGTTGGAGGTGGTTGGGTGAGGTTGCGGCGGCGCTGGAAAGGGAGTACGAGCATTGTGTGTTGCCTGCGCGCAGTGCCTCTGTTGCCCACTTTTTTTCCTCTGTTTTGGTCTATATCAAAAGCTATTGTTCCAAAGGCACAACTATAGTGCAGTCCAATGCTACAATTTTCACAATACCCAAATCTGGTCCAACCTTGTGCTCCGACAACCATGGTTAATGTTAAACAAAATTCCACTGTTACCAACAACAGCACAAGAGGAGTACCTTTTCTCACCGGAACTCCGGAAGTCCAACCAGTACCGGTAGAACAGCGGTGACCTGAGATTCGCCGGGAGGCCATTCCTGTTGTTGATGAGGAAGGATGATGGTGTTGATGATGAAGAAGAAGAAATCTCGGTGGTGAGGATTTTAATTAATTAGAAAAGAGGTTAATTAGTAATAATTAATTAATGTTTTAATTTTTGTCTCTTTAATTTAATGAAAAAAGAAAAAAAATTCCAACAAGGCTCATTAATTGACGTGGCAAGGGCCACGTCAGCTGGCGGAGCTCCGGCGTTGACCTAACCGGCCAGAAGGACCAAAACCAATCATTTTGCCAAAAACCGGGGACCAATCCCCACCTTTACTCCGGCGAGGGACTAAAGCCATATTTATGGCAAAGGTTAGGGACCAAAAACTGGATTAAGCCTAAATAGTTAAAGTTAATGAATATAATAATAAAGAACTACTATACTAGTTTACGAATCCAGCCTAACAGCAATGGGTCTCCCGTGTTTGTTCTCCCCCATTTGATATGGAAACCAGATCCATGTATAAATAATGCAGATGATGCAATCATGATGAAATAATCCCCTTGCCTTGTCTCATTTTGATAAGTGAGCTACTACAAAGTCAACAAACGACGCGGATAACGTAAGACACTAGCATAGGTTGTGCATTAAAGTTTTTTCTTTACATTTGAGCAAAGCAACCATGTTTTTGGAACATTTTATTTAACACTTTTCTTGCATTCATCTCTGATGAATTTAAATTTATGTGGATCACGTTAAATTATAAGTGTCAGTTATAATTTTAGTGGATTGTGCATGAATTTTAACTCACCTATAAGAAATTGTTGAAAATATGTTTATTAGCATTTTTTATTGAGCAATATGTGAGTTTGGCCTTGGCTAAGTGTTCTGGGAATGAACATTGAAGGAAGGGATAGTACCTAGAGAGTGGAAGAATGTGCTTGAGAGAGAAAGAGAATGAGAGAGAGTGCTGAATTTCATGTGCTATTTTATAAAATTAGCCAAAAGTCCTTTACAATTGATATCTACCTCCTATTTATAGAGCTTGGGTACTACCTATTGGGCCAATTGGGCCTCTGAAGTTGAGGCCCAACTTAAGGCCAGACTCTCGCCCTTGGGCGGGCCAAACCCTGGGCGTCGCCCCTCTAGGGGCTCGCCCAGCAAGACACCGAGCTCGAAGTATGAGAGCTAAGTGTGTCTTTTAAATGCTTTTACATGCGTCCTATGGTGTACTGGAATCTAAGCTGCCAACATGGATTGAGGAAAAAAGAAGAAGACTACGTCGCCGACATGGCGTAAGCGAAAGGAAACAAGCATCTTTAGTCGCCCAGTCCACTGGTCCTGGCGAGCCACCCAAACCGGCAAGTCCACAAGTCCACAGGCGGCGGGAACGATCGCTTTATACTGACGATTAGTTGGAGTAGGCGAGCGTCTTTCGTCGGTGAGCTAGGTGACAGGTGTTAGTCATGTACTGATCACTAAGTCTGTAAACCTTATACTCATATTACAAGTTAAGATTTCATAAAAGATATTTATTGAGATTGACAAACAATTGTTTTACAGATGGAATGAAACATTCACTAAATACCAAAAAGAATATTTTACCATTCATTTTTTCTTTGGAAAATTTTAGGAGGGTGATGTAAAAATAAGAGGAAAAATTATAAAAGGAAATTTAAAAAGAAAAATGTAAATGAAAAATGAGATGGTTTCTAAATTTTTGGATTGAGAGAAAAATATTAAAATAAAAAATAATTTAAAATAAGTGAAAGTTATAAAAATGAGTGAGTGCTGATGTATTTTCCTTCCTTTGTAAATATTTGTGAATATAAATGCAATTAAAGGGGTGATTAAGTAATTTAACACATTTAGCTTCATTTTTTGAGTTTTTTCATATTGAGGAGAGTTTTTTTAGTGGGGGCCACTGTGAGTTTTCTTCCCTTCTCATCACTCAAACAACAAAAGATTTATTATTTCATTCATCTTCCTTCCACCCATTATCACTTTTTAAGGTCGGGCTAGTTCGATCGTTTCAATATTCTGTGTGCTTGATTCTCACTGTTGAAGTCAGGTTTATGTTCGTGAGCGATCTGTAAGTTCTTTTATAGAGTCGAATCCATCATTTTTTTTAAAAATAGTAAATTCTTTATTCTCTATTTATTGGATGAGATCTATATTTTCCAGTTTGCGTTGAGATAAATGAAAAAATGAACCGCACTTAACGATTCGCTTGATATTGATTGTGTATTCGGAAAATACAAGCTGATCAACGTTTAGTAGCTAGTGATCTACATAAAATTGAAGCAATACAAAATTTTTAGGAAGATAATTCCACATCTACTATATTTAGAATTGAAACCAAACATATCTTGAAAAAAATAAAGGGAGGATAATGTCCTGAAAAGATAAAGGGAGAATAAGAAATTTAGGCAACCCATGCGCGATACTCCACATATTGGCAGCTGAAAAAGCGAAGTGCATTGCATGGAGCATGTGATCCAAATTTAATTAATATGGAACAACTGGAAATTCAGAATTTGATGAAATGGAAAATCTGAAAGGGACATTCTTTGGATAAAATCGATCTGAAGCATTTCATGGACCAGAAACTAAACCACAAAACGTCATTGAGGAATTAATAATGATGGTAAGCCTAGCAAACTGTCTTTGAAGAGTTAACGTCATTGCTGAATTTGCTAAGACTCAATTGGCAACTGAACTAGTGATCAGGAGCAGCCAACAACTGCACCTTATGTCACGTTTATTGCCTACTTGCATGCATCTAATTAATCATGTCAACGCTAACCATCTGCATGTTATAGCATTAAGGAGGACTACAGAGTAGAGATAAGTGTTTGGTACCCATCATGTATCAAATAAATTTTAATTTTTTCCCTTTCAAAGTTGCATTATCTCATAAGAGATAGACTATCTCTTATGTGAAAATAAAGATCTACACACCAAAAAAATCAATTCTAAAAAGAGATCAATGATTACACACTTATGGTACTTATAGTACTTATGGTGTAAAAAAGTTTTACATATACGTTCCATTAGAATTTACTATTTATTCCATGAACAATTCTTGGTGGAATATATAGGTTAAAACTAGTTCATCAATGAACCATGTTTTTATTGTTAACATTTTGCACATATTATTTATAATATATTATTAATGCGCAAAAATTAATTTGTACATAAACTCTTTTAATTTGTGTATAAGTTAAAAATATTGTGTATAAGTTTTTTTTCTACAATAAACATTAATTCATGTGACACATGCATTTTATGAACAAGCGATGAACATAATTTAGCGGTTTAAAACCAGCATAAATAGTATATATGTAAGTTTTACACGGGCACAACTTGACTTGGGGCTATTTCAAATTGTCACAATTATGTAAGTATATGACCATTATGCTCCTTGCCCCAAAGTATCCTTGGCCGTCCCTTATAAAAGATAATTGAGTAGATACTAAAAGGGAATATGGATAGTGGATAATTGGTTATAATTTGATTAGAAGCACCACCTGATTCTGAATCTAACATTTTAAATGGATAAAATCGTGATATATATATATATAACACCAAAATGTTTGAAAGTGATGATCACTGCAATGATAAGCCTGCAGTACTGCAGAGATTGTTTGCATTCTACAAAAGAATATTATCCTGCTTTCTCCTTTCTGAATGGAATTTGGAGACTTGTTTGAAACGCAAGCAAGTGGAACCTTATGGATTACGATTTGAGAAATGGTTAGGCTGCTTTATCGGTTTGTTTCGCACTCATTTCGTTGGTTGAAATTGACCAAACCATATGGCCTCTTTGGCCCCCACAATAACTACTGCTTATGAGGATGTGGTGTCATATGGCCTCAACTATCCTCTCAATTGGATTTTTTTTGACATGGTTAAGTTTCACCATCTCACCACTTTTTACAATTGAGAGTCCTACTCCTGCCCCTTCTCACATTAACTGAAATTGGAAATTTCACGGTTTCCTTTTACCAACAAGGCATAAGACAATTAGTATATAGTTGAATTTTTTATTAATTTAATTTAAAAGTTCAATTTCTAAGCGGTGCGTATAGACAATCATTTATTAAGGGAGATTTGTCCATTTAAGGTGATCTTCAAAATCTCATGCCTGTTGGCTGTCAGACATCTTGAGAAACCAAAATGTATCATCATCAATTCATCATTGAAACTTACTTTATCAAACAATTATCAAGTTAACTAACAAAGTGTGAAGCCTTTTTTTTTCTTTCTTATCTGAAGGTTGAAGATTTTTCTTTTTGTCAAAAGGTTGAAGTTGAAATGATCCAAAGAATTGGACAAAAAAACAGTGAAGGGGACATGGCCCAAAAATTTGGACAAAAGAGCCCAATAAACCAAAGAGTGAATTGAAAAAAAAAAAATTAGACTATTATTATTATTATTATTATTTTTGATGATTATGCCTAGAAGGTCAAACGTATAGAAGAAATCCAGAAACAGACACTCTGAAGTATGCTAAAAGCTGTAGCTGCGCTTCCTCTCTCGCCCTCTTTCACCACCAGGTACTTACATGTATATCTTGCTTATCTTATGTCATTCAAACTAAATTAATTCACATTCTCAGTGATTTATTTATTGAAGAAGCGTATTGAGGAAGATGAGTTCATCATCGCCGCCACCAATTGTTCATCCCAAGTTCATTTCTGTAGAAGCCGCCGATATTCATTCCAGAACTAAACCTGATGGATTCAGATTTAGCCTCGTCTCGTATAACATATTGGCTCAGGTATATGCTAATTAATTTCTCAACCAACTGATTTCTAACTAACTAACTAACTAACTAACTAACTAACTGTAACGGTTTTAATCACTCACAACTTTTTGTAGGTTTATGTGAAGAGCGCTTTTTTCCCATACTCTCCTCCAGCGTCTCTCAAGTAATGTGCCGCGTTTGCATTTCGAGTTTTGAATGAAGTTTGTGAAATTTGAATCTGTAATTTGATTTTTACTGTTGTTGATTTTTGCTCAATGCAGGTGGAAGCACCGTTCGAATTCGATTTTAGAAGTTCTTAAGGGCTTGGGAGCTGATTTTTTCTGCCTGCAGGTTTGTCTTGCGTTGCGGTTTATTGGATACTTAGATTCAAATGATATTGTTCTTATTGCTGTGAATTATTTCAGGAAGTTGATGAGTTTGATAAGTTTTACAAAGGGAGCATGCAGGCCTTAGGATATTCTTCTATTTATATGAAGAGGAATGGACAGAAGCGTGATGGATGCGGCTTGTTTTACAAGCATGACCGGTATGTTCTACGTTTGTGCTAAACCTAGTTATGCAATGAGCGGTTTATAGTATAAATTTTGCCTAGAGTTTGGTTAGTAACTTGGATATTGCTCATGGATACATGGAGAGAGTTGGAGAGAATTAGAGTAACGTTGCGAATCCAAGGGTCAAAAGCATGTGTTTTATTAGTTTTGTAGTTGAACGTTGAAACATTTTCCCCCTATAACTATGAGTGTGCATCGAGGGGTCCGGTTAACTTTGGTCCCTAATCTTTTTAATCATAGTTCTAGACGTGTTTAACTGTTTATTGAACACGGACAAGAGCGGTGCTATAGTTTACACTTTTTACTGATAATATAATCTTAGTTGGAGAGTTGAGAGAAGAAATAAATGTGAAGTTAGAAATATAGAGACAAGCCTTGGAAACACTTGGCTTCCACCAAAGTAAAAGTAAAAGGGAATATATGGAGTGCAAGTTTAGCAAGAGACACAAGTATTAGCTTAGAGATGAAAACTGGAGAACATATAGTAACACAAATCTCTTGGATTAAGTGCTTTTGGTCTCTAACACAAAATAATTGAGAGATAGAAGGAGCTGTTAATCATAGGATCCAAGTAGGTCGATGAAATGAATGATGCTTCGTGTGTGATTTTTGATAGAAAAGTAACACTCGAGCTTAAAGGAAAACTTCACGGTACAGTTTTAAGGCCCTGAAGGCTGGGAATACAGAACGAGACTAAATGTTGGGCAGTAAGAAGCCGACAAGAAAATAAGCTCAATGTCTTAGAGATTGTTAATGTTACGTTGAACAAGTGATTATGAAAGATAGGAGAAGATTGGAACACAATCATTAGAAAGTTGGGTAGCTCCCATTGTAGAAAAGATGACAGGGTCTTGTTTTAGGCTGTTCGACTACATGTGGAGAATTTTTATAGGAGCATTGGTAAGTAGATTAAACCAGACGGAGGATAGTCCAATGGTTAAAGGTAGAGGGAAATCAAGGAAAACTATAAGTCAAACTATATTTAGAGCCCCATCACCAATGGTTATAATTCATTGTTGGACTTATGATGAAATATAAGTCAAACACACGGGTTAAATTGTTGATGCAGTGCAAGACTTTATCTAGTACTTTTATAAAATTCATAACTTCAGATAGCATGTGATTCTTGTCTATCCAATCGTTGAATTATAACTATTTATTATCTTAATTGATGCTCTTTCGGTCCTTATTATCTCAAATAACCTTTATTTAGATTGATCCGTACCTTGTGCTGTTTAGTGCAGAGTTGGTCTTGGAGGAGAAAATCGAATACAATGATCTCGTGAAGTCAATTCAAGATGGGAGTTCTTCAGATAATGATGAACCCAGCAATGTCCAGACAGTCCAGCCAGATAAAAGAAAGAATGTTCCACCCAAAAATGGTAAATGCAGGGTGAAATCAAAGAATTATTTTTGACATCTATATTTCATTATTCATGTTAAGGGTTGCCATAGATTGAATTTTGAGCTACTGTTTTGTTGTTATATATTTACTCATAAACTGGTGGAACCAAAACTTTATAGTGCCTCTTCATTTCTGTTGCTGCAGTGTCCCCCTGCTTTCCGTCCATGGATTTATTTTCTTTTGTTCTGTTCTTTTAAGGGTGGGGTGCGTGGTTCTGTTATCTTTGCCTGGATTTATCGTTTCAGCACAGGATGTTAGAAAATGTTGTTACATGAATGCCAACACAGACTTCAGAGCATGCTACTTCATTAACTGGTTGTCTGATGCAGGACCTAAATCCGGTAAAGAAGATCGTGGAGATCCCAATGATCCTCGTGTGAGGCTAAAGCGTGATTGTGTTGGAATTCTGGCTGCATTCAAATTCAAAGATCCGTCTCATCCTGTTGTTATTGTGGCCAACACACATCTTTATTGGTAATGAAGTGACTTCTATGTGTGAGGGACTTCTGCCTTTTTTTTAAAAATTTATTTCTTAGTTTGTTAACTTTCAATGAAATTTTGTCTTAATGTGGATTTAGTTATGTGAGCACGAGTTTGCTTAATGGTAGAATATTTATAAATTTCATATGAATTTCTGCTCCAGGGATCCTGAGTGGGCTGATGTCAAGCTTGCACAAGCTAATTATCTTCTATCTCGCTTAGCACAATTTAAAACCCTGGTATCAGAAAGATACGAATGCATGCCTGAGGTCATTGTGGCTGGTGACTTCAATTCTACGCCAGGAGATAAGGTATCTAGCATTTGTAGAATCTTAACTGGCCGTTTTTGAAGATTCTGTTTTCCCTCCGCCTTTGTCATGTTCATATCTTGCCTGACTCTTGCCTTGGTGCTTAATGTGAGGTGCTCTGTTGAAGTTATTCCTATTGCAGAGTTAGTTTTATCCCTCATAAATCCTGCATGATGCATAAACCTGCTATTAATCCTCTGAAATTGGAATAGTATTCTTATTCCAAAAAAATCGATGTATAATTAATTAATTACAATATCTTAGTTGCTGGGAAGGGAAATGGCAAAATGTGACTAGAGATTTCACATGGTGGAGATGCATATAAATTTTCTATTTGATAGCCAAACGGAACTAGTAATTGTTTTTCAAATTCCATGAAATGATCATCCTGTACACACTACACAACTGTATATTGACAAGAGTTACTAAAGAGCTGTTTAATTTTTGTTTACACTTTACAAAGAAAATATAAAATTCTATGTATAATTAGCTAAACCAATTTAATCCATCAAAAGATATTGTAGAATATAAAATATACCAGCTTTTGGGAGTTTTTAATTAGAACAAGGATAAACAGTGCAATACCATGAGGAATTTATATTATAGATTGCTCTTTTCTTGTATCAATTGGTTCATCAACATTGTTCGAGTCATGCTTGAGCACTTGTATGTAGCTTCAGGCGTGCTTTTGAAATTTGAGCTGTATTTTGTGCAATGATTTACTAATCTATTGAATCACCCATTTTTTGCAGGTATATCAGTGCCTCATATCAGGTAATCCTTCATCAGGTCTGTTGCCTGACTGTATAGAGAAGGCTCCAATTCCCTTATGTAGTGCCTATGCTTCTACTAGAGGAGAGCCACCATTTACAAACTACACACCCGGCTTCACCGGAACACTCGATCACATATTGTTTTGCCCCTCTGACCACATTAAACCAATTAGTTATCTTGAGCTTCCAGACTCCGACGCAACTGATATTGCTGGTGGACTTCCAAATTTCAGTCATCCAAGTGATCATCTACCAATTGGTGCTGAATTTGAAATCATCAAGGAATGAACATTCTTGTATGCCAAGAGCTATTTTGAGTTCTCAGGGGTTTTTCATGTTCCATCTCCTTCCCCGTTGTGAATCTTAAGATGAGAGCAAGGCTTAGCAAGATGGCAAAACAAGAATCAAACACTGTGTAGGAGGTTTTGTTTCATGACAAAAATTTCAAAGGTTTGACTTCTTACCCCTGATAAAGTTGCAGCTGAGTCTTGTTGAAGAAAGAGCATGGTTATATTCTCAAATTTGACAGTTTCAAGAGTTATTATTCTTTGATTTTGATCACTTATTTGATATTCCTCATTTTAGACAATGTACTTTACTTTGTATTGTTTATGGACAGGAAACATAAGCATTTTTTAGTCCAAAGGAAAATAGGGAAAAAATCTATTTTGGTGAAAGTGAAGTGATCAACTTTGGTTTTCAGATATTGCTCTTCTATGCCATTATGAAGCTAACTGGGGGCCCTCTAGTAAAAAAGATTACTCTTGTCACTATTATATTTAGATGGTACGTGGTCCATATTCTAAAATTGACCCGTGAGGGATTTTATGATCATGATAACGACTAGCAGTTTAACACTAACCAGTTGATTCAAGAAATAAGTGTTCATTGCCAATTATTTTTAGACTTTATGTATCACTCTTTTTTTCCTATTACTATATGCTACTCCTAGTATTACTTTTTTATGTACGGACGGTGATAATTGATAACACAATCCAGTTTATATAGTTGCTAAATTCAATAGATGTTCTTTTGTAGTGTTAGTGTGACAGGGGAAATAAATTTACCACTTTGGAGTCGAAAGAGCATTTTCTATTTTCCTCAAGTTTCTATTTTTATAAGCTGCAAAATTGAGTTTGAAGAATTTATCATTTATCCAAATCAAATTGTAGAATAGATAGATTCTTTGGGTAGAATTTTTTTGATCAACAAAATTAAGTCTGCTGTATGTAGACTTAATTTTGAGGGAAATGAATTGTATTTTGTTTTTTACTTTGTAGTTTAGTAGAATTCATTTTAGGTGTGAAACTCACAAGAAATATCTGTATCTATACTTCAAAAACATTTTTCCCTTACAATCTAACTAAAAGTATTTGTTTTAAGCTTATTTTTATTTTGTTATTCTCAAATACAAATATAATATCTGAAAATCCATTCTTTTTAAAATTATAATTTTTAAAATAGTTTTACCAAAACTAGTTCTATTAAACTTTAAGCAAATGGAGTAATGGACCCTTAACCCATCTTACCAATAAAATTTCAAGCATTCTAGAAAATATCACAGAACAGTGCCATAAAAAATGAAAACTTCAAACCTTAGAAAAGGGCCATGACAGTGGTCCATAGACTTTGCAGAATGAGTTCCCTGATGGACATCCATAGTAGAGTGAACCTTCGAGCCCTTTGGTGAAGGTACTGTATTGACCCTTTTCAAGAAGGTCCCCCCTAGAAGAGGCACATATCAGGAGTTCAGTAAAGTCCATCTTCTTTACTGTAGTTTTGCCCAATCATTATAAAATTCAGCAATGAAATAAATTATTTTCAATGGTTACAGATTAGCTATGCAGTGCATATGAAATTAGCTGCCCCTTTTCTCTACTCTCTATTTTTTGATTTTTTCAATTGCATTTTCTTTCTTCAACCAAAATATTCACATATTTTGTTATTCTAGCTGTGGCATCTGGAAATCTCAGTTGTTGATCCATAACTTTTTGCTCTTCATCACCATTAGTTGTTGAATGGCTCTCTTCTTTCTATTAAGTGATCCTGAGGTCATGTTACTGTCACGTCTTTTTGTTAGAGTACTGCAGCAGGGCCCTGATGAATTGACACACACAGTAATGGAAGCATTTTGTTTCATGTTCGGGACCACTACTAGTACTGCAAGTTAATTGCAAGGTAGTGGGTACTGTGCAGGGTTAGGTTAAGTTTAAACCTTTTTTTTTCGATAATGAGGTTAAACCTTTTTTTTTTGATAATGAGGTTAAAACCTTTTTTTACAGTTTCATTCTCATAAAAGATAAATTATTTCAGAGAAATTTGACAACCTAAGGCTCCGCCAGAAAACTCCACAAAAAATACATGACTCGTATACTCTGGCACGTACTAATTTCATTTGAGCTCTGGATTATTCTTTTCTATCCAAGAAAATCCATTTTAACAAAAATGGAAAATACGTGGGATATAATCTCATCTAAATTTAAACATCTGAATGTTCTGGAATGCGTTTGCCAATCTGAATAGGTAGTCTGTACCAAAAGAAAACAAATTTGATACACACACTACTCTTCTTTTCATCCTATTTTCAACACTTTTTCCTTTTCTTTTTATCCTCCTTTTTTTTTTCTCATATTACTCAAGTACTGATCATTACGTATCAACACCCTCTCAATTATAAACAAAACTTGACTACATTAATTTTCACAATATAACTATTGATTTTATTTTATTTTATTTCTTCAATTATTAAGAGACGGAAATTAATGGTGAGAGTGAGATGAGATAATCTGTTAACATGGTCAAGTTTTCTTTCCATTGAAAGGATCCGTTTCTAATGCTTTGTAGGCAGTATATTAGAGACAGTTTTCTTTAGAGGCAGCATTTTTAAGATGTGTTCACATGGATATTTTTTCTTTCAAATAAATTTATTATAATATATACTCTTAGACAATAGCTTTCAATAAATATATATATATATATATATATATATATATATATATATATATAAAAGTTGAAAGAATAATGTCCTATTGACACTTGAAACACACTTAAACGTGTGAGATATAACAAGAAAAGAAAGAAATCAGAGATATAGATGATATTATGGAATAATTAACAATAGAAGAGAGATAAGAAAAGAAGGTGGAGGGAAATGAGATATATAAGAGAAAGTATTGAAAATATACACTTAAGTTGGAGAACTTCAATTTTTCCAGAAACTCCTTCAATTAACTTTTCCATGAATACAATTTTTCATATTTCATAGGGTGAAATTACAACTAAATAATTATCTCAATAAGCTAGAATTTAACCTCTCCAAGGAGGGTCTTAATTACAAAGTACATGCTATAATCTAATAATATAAACACCATTGATCATATACTTCTGGACTAGACAATATTACAAACATGCAGCCCCTAAATTTGTACGGTTTTAATATATATATATCCAGATATAGAGAAGGAGCTTGTGTTAATTAGGAAGAACAGGAACAGAGAAATAAGCCTCTGCCTTTGGTGCTTCAATTCCCATTCTTGATTCACCACCACCACTACTGGGAAAACCATTGTACAAGGCTTTAACCTTTGTTAACATGTAAAGAAAAGATGATGCCAAGTACGAGAACCCCAACCTTCGGAGCTTCTGTCGTCGACCCAGCTTTGTGGTGCTGTGTTTTGCATCCTTTCCCTGTTCCATAATGTTGTTGTGTTCTTTGAAGTTTCCTTCAGTGCATACGCCGCCACCGCCGCAGTTGCTGATTCTGCGGTAGCCGTGGTTCCGGCGATGAGACAGTGACAGAACGCTGCCTCTTTCTCCATAAGAAGCTGCGCAGTGTATTAGACTCTGGCACCTTACATCGCTAACAAGTTGCACTGAAGCCATATGTGGAATGTAGGGGTAGTGCTAAATTAATTAGGAAGGCTAGAAGATTTGTGGAGCTTAAGGAGAGTGCCCTCTCTCTCACTCACTCACTCTTTTCAAATTCTAATTGAGATTTGTAATGATTAGGGGCTTTATATAGAGAAGGCGAACATATATGGACAACATATATATGGGAGGGTATTTTAGGCAAAGTGTTTTTTTTTATAAAAAAATTATCTCTCACTAGTTGAGTCCATGAGAATCTTGTTTGAGTTGAGAATACTTGATCAATTAGTCTTTAAGGGTTTCAAATCGTAGATCACAACTGCAATTGTAGCCGCAACGTAATGGGTTTTTGAGTCGCATCAGCTAGCATCGTGACCGCATCACTCTGCATTTGTCTGCGACCACAACCGCTTCTAGTATGACCCGTATTTATGGTCAATCCCATATTTCCCCATTCCACATTAAGTTCAAACCAAGTCAGCCCAGCTAATAACCTTCCTTGATCCAACCTATTCGGCCCAACCGAATAATCACATGGATAGAAATAGCCTAGGCTGGCTTGGCCAAAATGCAATTGATATCACTTTTGAATTAAGAGATAATGATTTCATTTCCTAGAATCATTCCGTGAATATCTAAGACTATTCATATAAAATGAAATTACTATTAAAGTAATAACTTTGCTTATAAATATAGGTTAGCCGCCACACTTAACATATGCACACTTTATATATCAAGTTACTCTACTCAAATTCTAAACTAACTTGAGCTTCAAAGCTTCTTTTGCAAGTGACCATCGTCATTCCAAGAAGTCAAATGTCCAAGCCTATCAACCAATTTGATGTACGTAGAAGGCAAATCAATCGTGCGAGCTGAGTTAAACACCTGAGGCTTTTCTACACACAATACTTAATTGAATCTAAAATCTAATTTAAGATAAATCAAATGAACCAACAATTCCCTTGTAGGCTAGCAAGAAACTATACTAATGTCATTGGTTATTAGCAATGGCTGCAAAATGTGGTGAAATGAAAATGGGGTCCCTTGAATTACGAATAAGCTGTACAGGGCACGTGAAGTGTAGGACCTATTAGGACAAGAGGGGTAGCAATGTCATATTCATTCATTTTCAGTGACATGCAACTTGGGTACGAGTAACGTTATAGAATGGTAAGAGCATAATAAGCTCACTCCCAATTTGCAAGTGGAAGGTTTCTGAAATTAATTATATCGGAGTCTCAGTTTCTTCTCAAGTGGTTGAATTTTAGTTTCAGTTTCTCTCTTCATTTGGATCACAAATGTTTTTATCAGGAATTCAGTGGCAGATACGTCACGACTACAAATCAGTGACGGATCCAGAAATTTTAGTTCATGGGGGCAATATATACATGTAAATTTATAACACTAAAAAAATCTAACAACAACAATAATTAATTAAAAATTTATATATATATCATTATTATTTCTTATAAGTTTTTAAATTGATTTTATAAATTTATCATATAAGTTTTTCATTCTTAATATAAATATAAAATACGTCTTTTTCTATTTATTTTCAATTACTGGAGTTAAAAATTAACATAACAATGATTAATTTTATAGTGATAGAATCCTGCATTTCTCATAAAACATAAAAGATAATATACCAACAACTGAAAAATTATAAATACATTTTTAAAGAAATATATGGTCTCAAACACTACCATAACATGAACTAAACAAATTCTACGAAGAAGTAGGAGTGAAATAAATTAAATGAAGAGAGGGTGGTTTTTTTTTTAAGAATATATACTGTTGAAAGGAAAAAGTAAAGGAAAGAAGAAAAAATTGTTCTTTGGTGTAAGACACAAACAGATAAATTAAAATATTAAAAACATAAGTTGATAAATTCTGAGCATTTATTGACACTGAGTACTGACCGTAACAATACAAATTCAAACTCGTGGGGGCACTTTTTTTACACTAATTGTCATGGGGGCATTTCTCTTTATTGGGGCAATTAAGCATTGAATCAGTTATATAGTACTATATGTTAAGTATGAATAAAATTGGAAATCACGTGGGGGCATTTGACCCCACATGGCTTAAGGTGCGTCCGTCTCTTTTTTCGATACATCGGAAAAATAGGTGCGTCCGTCTCTGCTACAAATGCATTTATTTAACCTCAATATACCTAATTAACCGATTCTTAACCCTACTTATACGTACCCGATATATATGTGGTGTTGCATTTTCTTTTTCTTTTTTTTAGTTTTTCAAGGTACTACATTATCGACAGTTATGAGACTAATCTTTTGAAATTTTGAGATTACGTTAAGTGAATATGCTTATAATCTTCTACATATAAATCATTCTTATACGCATCACTCATACGTCAAACTCTAAACATTTTAAATGAACTTAACTATTTACTAATTGTACTGTCAGATTAGATTAATTTAAAACTTAAATCGAGGCTAAGGTGAATGTTATGGCTACTCAAATGTTCCGACACATTGTTTACAGTTGTTGGGAAAAAAATCATCCCATGTTAGTTTGTCACTACACAAAATAGAGCTTTTAATGATGGCTTATTTGTTGTATATAGTGGTGCTCAAAATATTTAGGGTTAAAAATTATAACTGTCCCTGAACTTTGAGCGAGTTTTGAAAACCGTCCCTCGCCGGAAAATTATCTGAAAACCATCCTCAAACTATTGAAAACAATTTGGACCCATCCCTCCGGCACCCTTATGTCCGGTCAGTTGCTTACGTGGCTTCTACGTGTAATTTTTTTAGTATTTATGATTAAAAAATTCCTAATTTTTTTTATTTAACCAAATTATCCTAAATTAACCCTAAATCCCATTTGATTCCCTAAATCTCTAATTAACTCTAAAACCCACCAACGCCAACCTCACCAACCCAGAAACCCATACCCACCACCAGAGCAGAAACCGACCACCCTTACTCCCACCACCCTCACCCCCATCAAACAACCCCTACCACCTAGAAACTCAAACCCAACCCCACAGATCTGTCAAGAAAACCAGAAAAAAAAAGAGAAGAAGAAACTAACACAACAACAACAACATGCAAATGGAAAATCAAAGTTTTAACATTTAGATTTGGCCGTTTGGGAAGGGATTTAGGATTCCATTTGTTTGGGAAGGGATTTAAGGTTTGATTCAGGAAGATGAAATGGGATTTAGGGCTTTTTTTTATGGAAGGGAAGGAAAAGGAGGTGAGGAGAGTAGCAAGAAGAAGAAGAAGAAGAAGAAGAAAAAGAAGAAGGTGGTGTGGTAGTACGGTGGTGGCTGGGAAAAAGAGAGATTAGGATGGTGGAGAGAGAGAGAGAGAGAGATAGAGAGAGAGAGAGAGTAGAAATTATAAAAAAAAGATTTAATTTTTAATTGCTACTTTTAATTTCGAAATTTTAATTTTTTAAATAATAGGAAATGAGTAGTTTTAAATAGGAATTTTTTAAATAGATTAATTGTTAATTAGGAATATTTTTAGTTTTAAATAATAAAAAAAATTACACATAGACTCATTAATTGACGTGGACAGCCACGTAAGCAACTGACCGGACCTAAGGCGGCCGGAGGGATGAGTTGAAATTGTTTTTAAAAGTTCGAGGATGGTTTTCAGATAATTTTTCGGCGAGGAACGGTTTTCAAAACTCACTCAAAGTTCAGGGACGGTTATAGTTTTTAACCCAAATATTTATTGTATCCAGAAACACACAAAATTGCCTTACATGGCAACACAAAAAATTGTGTTAAATCTGCTTTTAGTCCTTTAGAATAAGTGTAAAATTGTATTTGATCATCTCACTTATCTCCAATGTGATTGGATGATGAGTTATTTAACTCAAACTTTATCATGGGTCATTTAGACAACCCCTTTAAAAACAGTTAATACTTTTTAGTTCTCAATGTTAATGAAATATGTAAAATTAATCCCCATCTTTCACTTATTATGCCTTTTGTTTATTAGTTGCGATTTTTAGCTACCACATTTATAATATGTTAACGGTGGTTTAAACTATATTAACATATTTCATTAATATTACGACTGAAAACTAACTATGAGTTTTGTTTTAAGAGAGTAAAATCTAATTCACTCCAACTGTGGGCACGGCACTAAAAACATTTTTAACTCCAAAAATTATTACAACAGTAGAGTACTAGAGTCTATTGTAAAATTAATAATAATGCCTTTGTTGTTGTGTTGATTGATAATGTGTTTTAACCAACTGAAAACAAAAGAATATACATGTGAAAAAACTGTCGCATAGCTCCTAAATTTGAAAATAAAAATGGACTTGAAATGAAAGGGAAAACAGAGAAATAAAATAGTGGCGGTGATCGATTTCTGGCGGTTCAGTTTGTCTCTACTTCGCTCCATGTCCAAAAGCTTTATTCTCGTTTTGTCTGTGGTTTTCTGGATGCAATGCAACATTAATGCTCACATGGTGTCACATGATTAGGGATGGATCCTATAATTACATACTTAAATGTATGAACTTTCTGGGAAACGCTACATTTTTCACTTAAAAATTAAGATAAGGACCCATCTAGAGTTTTAGATAGAAAGAGATAAGTTACTTTGTCAAGTAGAACAAGGAAATCAAGTTTTACCACTTAAAACATCTCTAACGGGTTGCTTAGAGTGAATTCTTAAAATAAAGAAAGTTGCTTAATTTTGATTCACCCAAATAAAATGGCCAAATGAAAAGGCGAGCCAAAAAATTAAGCTTTTCATGAGACTTGACTCATTTTTTCATGAGATTAGTTCTACGTTTATAATGTTGGATTAATTTGTGTCTGTATATTTCATTTGATTTAAGCTTCAAAATTAATTTCATTTCATTTCAAAAAAAAAAAAACTTCAAAATTAATTTTGTGAGGAAGCTACAAATATCAAATTTTGGGATGAAAGCATATAAAAAAACTAAAGCATTGCTATATCCTCCTATTCCATACTCCTACAAATCCTCCTACATACTAAATGGAGAAAGAATTAAGTGTTTTTTACATTTCTGAGATATCAAAAGCAATAACTCATTAGTTCATTTAGTGTATATGAGATTTTATAGGAGGATAAGTAGGAGGATAAATCATCTTACAAAAAACTAAAACCATGAGGTGTAGTGTTGTTCTTGTTTGCCTCATCTCTCATCTCGTGATTATAAGATTAGGGTTCGATTCTCAATTATTGGAAAAAATTGCATTTTGTGACCAATAGCTTACCACCTAGTGCGAGTCAAAGCTGACGTAGCGATAGATACATTAGCAAAAAAAAACTTTAAAACCTAAAGCCAAAAGGACCGTTGATAGTGCTACTGGCCTCAGTGAAGAAAATGGAATCATTGATGAAAAGTGCTCCTTAGCTTGACAAGATGCTAATGCTCGCTATTATTTGGTCATTGCTTAGTGCTTACCTAAGAGCTCATGCTTGGAAGTTGGAACTTTGAAGTGACAAGCACTAGTTGATGGTGCAGTATGGAGAATGGAGATTCTAATATGGCTTCCATAAACACTTGGAAAGCAATGTTTTCTGGGCCGATACATTGTCCATATGAATAACGTGGCTCAAAAGCTTTTTAGGGGACAATAGCTTTTTAGCCTTCAGAAGAGAATTGGCTATAAAGCATTGTTTGCCATAGATTCCTCTTTTGAAACCCCCTAAAAAAAAGCCATAGATTCCTCCAAGGCTCCAACTATGGAGGATCAGAGTATGCATGTCTATATTTAGTATACATTATTTACAGCATGCTTGTAATGTGTTAAAGTCAATTTGCAATAAAGCCTTTTTAATTTGTAAACTAAATTTTCCTTGATCCATGCTAGACAAGTCTTTCATGATGCTATATGAGTCAATGTACTGCATAGTAGTTATTAGTTTATACTTTGCTTATACCAGTTTACTGCTTAATATCAATTGTTCAGGTTCCACAATTATGTTGTCTGCCAAACTTGACCATACATTGAGTTTCTTTAATTTGGGTTTTATGCTTTGAATCATTCGAAGAAATTAGTGGAAATAAGCACCAACTCACCAATAAAAGAGTGGTCTTGTGAGATCAGCTTTTACTCATGAGACATGACATCATATCCTGCACTAGTGGAAACACACTATATATGCACATGTGCCAAGTTCATATAATCCAGGAGCATTTTAATATCCTAAGCCTCAAGGCAAAGAAAATATCAAATTTTCAAAACCATCCTCCTTCGAAAGAAAAATGACAGAGGAAGTTGCAGCCTCAGAGCATGAGAAATTTGAAGTCAAGTTCACTAGAAAAAGTGTTGTAAAAGCTGTAAATCCTTCACCAGAGTCATTTTCAGTTGTCACCCTCTCAAATCTTGACCTCCTCTCAGGTCGTTTTCCTATTACATACTTGTATTTCTACCGCAAACCAAAACAAGGTAACTTCAAAGCTTTTGTTGAAACTCTTAAAATCTCTCTAGCACAATTACTTGATCACTATTATCCCTTTGCTGGCCAAATTATTCAAAATCCCAAAACTAGTGAACCTGAAATAATTTGTGACAACAATGGTTCTCTAGTCATTGAAGCTCAAGCAAACACACCACTACACAATTTAGATTTTTACGATCTCAATGAAACTCTTCAAGAAAAAATTGTCTCAATTCAACCAGATTTCCCCTTTCAAATTCAGGTGACAGAGTTCACTTGTGGTGGCATTTCATTAGCATTTAGCTTTGACCATGCACTAGGTGATGCAACTTCCTTTGGTAAATTCATCACCTCATGGTGTGACATAGCACAAAACAAGCCATTGTCATTCACACCAGACCACACTAGACACCTCCGAGCACGTTCTCCTCCAAAATATGAATCTTCTTTAGACCAAACTTTCATGAGGTGCACCATGGAAGAGATACAGAACATGCCGGTGTACCGCATTAATAAAATAAAACGCCTTTATCATATCAATGTATCAAGTATTAAAATGTTGCAGGAGCTTGCTTCTAAGGGCACCAAGAGGACAAAGATTGAAGCTTTCTCTGCATATGTGTGGAAGAAAATGATTGCCACTATTGATCATGAAAAATGCAAGATGGGTTGGTTGGTGGATGGAAGAAAAAGAATGTGTAGAGGTAACAATTCCATGTCTAATTACATTGGCAATGTTCTTTCTGTGGCTTTTGGGGAGGCAAGTGTTGAAGAATTGAAAGAAGGGTCATTATCAGAAATTTGTGACATGGTGCATGAGGCAATTTCTAAGGTGAGCAATGAGGCCCATTTCTTGGATTTGATTGATTGGGTTGAGTGCCACAGGCCTGGTTTGATGCTGGCTAAGGCAGTGTTGGGCCTGGAGGGCCCGGGCCTCGTTGTGTCTTCAGGACAAAGATTTCCTATCTCTGAAGTTGAGTTTGGATTTGGGCCCCCTTTGCTGGGGACAGTGTACACTTCCATTGAAGGAGTGGGAGTTGGTTACATGAACCAAAGGCCTAGTGCTCAGGGTGATGGTTCCTGGACTGTGTCTGCTATCTTGTGGCCTGAAATGGTAGCTGCACTGGAAGATGACCCAATTTTCATCCCCATGACGGCTGCTCATCTTCAACTTAAATGCTTTGAAGATGAATAAGTAATGTATCATGTTTAGAAATTCTTTTGAAAATCACGATGAAGTCAAAATTATAATAACAGAAGCAAAAGTTAAGTTATTTTTGTCCACCATAATTTTAACTTCATTGTGATATTCAAACAAGTTTCCAAACTCGCATAATTGAAAAAGAAGTTTAATGTATGACAAATCTTAAGGAAAATGTTGGGTGGCATGACACTCAACCAAGCATGACCCACATGACTTGCACAATATTATTGTATTAATGGGTTTTTTTTGTTTTATTTATATTATTATTCAATATATTGTTTTGTAATTATTTTAACTTTGTTTGACATATAAATTGTGCGATAAGTAAGGGACTAAAACGACCCGAAGCTAATAGTAGATGACTAAAACCATACAATTAAAAGTAAGAGGCTAGAGTCACTCAAAGCTAATTGTAGAGGACTAAAAGTGCATTTAAGTACATAGATTTTTGGCTTAACTGCACTTTTAGTCCCCCACTTTGTTCAATCATACGATTTTGATCCTCAATAAAAATCATTAGCATTTATCATCTCGACGTTAACTTCCGTTTGTAATTTTGGTTTTCCGTCTTATGTCATCCAATATTTAATAGTTTCTAATTAAAAAATTAATTAAAAATATAAACTCACAAAAATAAAAACCCATAAACAAAACTCGTAAACATTTTCAAATCCATACAAAGTGGGGCCAAAAGTGCAAACCGTTAAATATTTTATGGGTTTTTATTTTTAATTAATTTTTTAACTAGAAACTATTAAATATTGGATAAAATCGGATGGAAAACCACAACTGCAAACGGCAATTAACGTTAAGGGCGATAAATCCTAATGATTTTTGTTAAAGACCAAAATGGCATCGAATAAAATGGCAGACTAAAAGTACAGTTAAGCCCTATATTTTAAGGCAGAGACTATTTGGACCATCCCCATTTACTATTCACACCATCCCTTTAAGTGCGAAAATACATTTATACCCCTAAATATTAAAAAAAAAACTACTTCAATTTACAAACAAAAAAAAACTAATCTCACCAACTCCCTCTCTCATTCTCACGCTAGCCTTCTCCCAATTGAAAAAAAACCCTAGCCTCCATCTCACCGTAGCCTCCTACCACCATACTCACTGTATCACGAAGGAGAAGAAAGAAAGAGGAAGAAGGAAAAGGACCGAGGAGTAAAGGAACAAGAAAGGAGGAAGAAGAAGAAAGAAGGAGCAAAGGAACAAGAAAGGAGGAAGAAGAAGAAAGAAACTGTAATTTAAATTACAGCTTAATAGCGGAAGTTACCGCTACCTTGATAGCGGACGTTACAGCTATTTTGATTGTGGAAGTTACCGCTACTAAGATAGCGGAAGTTACCGCTACTAAGATAACGGAAGTTACCGCTACTAAGATAGCGGTAGCAATAAAACGTCCGCAGTTTAAATGGCGGAACGAACCATAACCCACATATTCTACCCAGATTTACGCGAAAAAACCATAAAAATCCCAAAATCTCACCTATTTTGAGCTTCTATTCTTCTCTTGATCTCACCCACTTATCTTTTACACTGATTTGGAGCTTCAAATACCTCTAAGGCGTGTGATGTGTTTAGAAGATGAAATAGGGATGAGGGAAGATGAGAGTGGAAGAGGAAGAAGGAAGAAGAATGTGAGGTTGGGAGAGTATTTTTTTTTACTTCTTTGTATGATTTCTATGTTGGGGTTATTTTTGGGATTAAAAAAAAAGGGGATGGTGTGGATAGTAAAGGGATGGTACAAATAGTCTTGGCCATATTTTAAATAGTAACCTAACTTATTAACAAAAAGAAAAACACCATGTTGGGCCGAAGCCCAGCCACTCATCTCCCTCCCCACTCAGTTCTCGCGGTGAGGAAGGAGCTGCGCGCGGTGTTTGCACACGACGGCGGTGGCTGCGACGGAGCCCTCTTCTTGTCCAACCTCCAGAACCCCATTCCAAAATCAACCCGTTCATCTTCACGTTTCTTCCCGGAGTCTGCAACCCAGAGACCTCTTCTTGTCTAAGCTCCATTCCAAAACAATGGAAACAACAACCCACCAAACCTTTTCACAAACCACTTGTATCCAATAACGATTCATCTATGGTTGGTGTTCACATTGCATCCCTCAAGAATTTTGTATACCATGGCCACTTGTCAAACGCATTCAAATCTTTCCTTCACATACAGCACCATGCTGCAGCTTCTTCTCCTGGGTTTTCCCATCTTCTCTTGCACCCCATTTGCACTCTTCTCTTGGGTTGCATCAACGTTAACTCACTTTCACCAGGGAAGCAGCTTCATGCCCAAGTCATTTCACTGGGTTTTGATCAAAATACAATCATGCTTCCCAGGCTTGTTAGTTTCTATGCAAGGTTCAATCTCTTTGATGATGCTTGCATTGTCACTGAGAGTTCTAGTAGTTTGGAGCCTTTGCATTGGAACATGCTAATCTCAATGTTTGTTAGAAATGAGCTATTTGTGGAGGCTCTTTCTGCTTATAGGAAAATGTTGAGGAAACAGGTTATACCTGATGAATTCACTTACCCTTCTGTTCTTAAGGCTTGTGGTGAATTGTTAGATTGTGCTTCTGGGGTGGAGGTTCATAAGGCTATTGAAGTTGGTTCTATGGGTTGGAGCTTGTTTGTGCACAATGCATTGGTTTCTATGTATGCTAAGTTTGGGAAGCTGGAGGTTGCGCGTCACTTGTTTGATAATATGCCGGAAAGAGATGATGTTTCTTGGAACACTATTATCAGCTGTTATGCCTCTAGGGGTACGTGGGGGGAGGCGTTTAAGCTTTTTGAAAGGATGCAGGAGGAGGGTGTTGAAATGAATATTATAATATGGAACACCATGGCTGGAGGGTACTTGCATGCAGGCAATTTCAAGGGGGCACTTAAACTGCTTTCTCAGATGAGAACATCCATTCATTTGGACCATGTTGCAATGGTTGTTGGATTAAATGCATGCTCTCACATTGGAGCCCTTAAATTGGGAAAGGAGATTCATGGTCACGCTGTGAGAACTGGCTTTGATGTTCTTGACAATGTGAGAAATGCATTGATCACGATGTATTCCAGGTGTGGAGACCTTGGCCATGCGTATATGTTGTTTCAAAGAATGGAAGAGAAAGGTTTGATCACTTGGAACGCCATGCTCTCTGGATTTGCTCACATGGATCGAGTCGACGAAGTCTCCTTCCTTTTTAGACAAATGTTACATGAGGGCGCTGAACCTAATTATGTGACCATTGCAAGCGTTCTTCCTCTTTGCGCCCGCATAGCGAATCTACAGCATGGTAAAGAGTTCCATTGCTACATCATGAAGCGTGAGCAGTTTAAAGAATATTTATTGTTGTGGAATACTCTGGTGGACATGTATGCAAGGTCTGGCAAAGTTTTAGAAGCCAAAAGAGTGTTTGATTCATTGACAAGAAGAGATGAAGTCACATACACCGCCATGATTAGGGGATATGGTATGAAAGGAGAAGGGCAAATGGCTCTAAATATATTTGAAGAGATGTGCAAGTTCAAGATTAAACCAGATCATGTAGCTATGGTTGCGGTTCTAACAGCTTGTAGTCATTCGGGTCTTGTAGCTCAAGGGCAAGTTCTCTTTCAAGAGATGGTAGATGATTACGGAATAATTCCAAGAATTGAGCACTATGCTTGCATGGCTGATCTTTTTGGGAGGGCTGGTCTTCTGAACAAAGCAAAGGAGATTATCACGAGGATGCCATACAAGCCAACACCAGCGATGTGGGCGACTCTCATCGGAGCTTGTCGGATCCATGGAAATACAGTGTTGGGGGAATGGGCTGCAGGGAAGTTACTAGAAATGAAGCCTGATCATTCAGGTTATTATATCTTGATTGCTAATATGTATGCAGCTGCTGGTTGTTGGAGCGAGCTAGCAGAAGTGAGAACTTATATGAGGAATCTGGGTGTGAAAAAAGCTCCTGGTTGTGCTTGGGTTGATGTTGGCGGTGAGTTTTCTCCATTTTTTGTTGGGGACACTTCCAACCCTCATGCTGGTGAGATTTATCCTTTGATGGATGGATTGAATGAGCTAATGAAAGATGCTGGTTATATACGTAGTGAGGAGTTTTCATCCGAGGAGGATTTTGAGGAGATGAATATTGCAGGGAATTTATACTAATAGAAGTTAAACATGTGATCATAGATGGCTTTGTAAATACAAGAGATTGTTATTTGTTATTACAATCCCATATACACGGCCTAAAAAGCAAAAAAAAACTGCTTAACCAATTGCTAGTTCAAGCAGCATAATCGGATTCTGCACAGTGGAAAAACTGAGGTTGGTTTTTGTTGTGATTCTTTGTTTAGTATAGCAATTTGTGACTTTGAATTTAGTTAAACAAACATGCTGCTACAATGCATGGCTGCAGACATGTTAATATCTGTTTGTTCCGTTGTGTTGTTTCTTCATCTGTTGTGTTCTCTTTTATCATCTATATTCTGCTGTTAAAGATTTAGTGATGCATATGATCACCATCTCCTTTTTTTGTCTTTCTTATTTCAAAACTTATTAATTTTGCTGTGACATACAACTTTTAAGGCCTTAAATCTCTTTTTTTTTTCTGTACTAAGTATTTCTAAATTTATTTAGTTAAATTTATTTTTTTCAGTATTATGTCTACTTTCCCCCCTTTTTTTTGAAATGTGATTGTCTAATGCTTTCTCACAAATCAGAAAGTACTATTTGTTTCATATATAAAAGTTTTCTTTTAAACTTGAACCTGTCATATATAATATCTCTGTGAGAGTGATATCCTCCTCTTCTACAAGCATAGTATTAAGTTGTACCTGTCTTTTAAACTTGAATATAACTTATTCTTAAATGATTGCATGCCTAAATTGTTTCTTAGAATTTAAAAATCAGATGTCTAATGGATCTATATAAAGTTTTCTTCATAAATAAAATGTGTTCTGTCAATTATCAGCTATCCTGACCAATATTAGAATGTAATCCAGCTACTCCTCGTGGTGGACTAAAGAAGTATCAAGTATGATACTATAACAACCAAATCAGAGTCACTTGCTTCTGTCCAGAGTGAGTTACACATGTCTAAAATCAAAACCAAGGATAATGGACACAAAACAAAGGTCGGAGATGATAAGGATGGAAACACCTTGCCTTCAGGACCAAGGAAGCAAAGAAGGCTGTGTCCTGATGGTCAGAAAGGAGCAGATGCATCCAAGATCATGTTAGACGCAACAGAGAACAGATGCAACAGGAAAAACAGTCCTAGAACCTATTTGGTTTTCATTAGTTGCTTCAGAAGATCAGTAAGTTACTCTTTCGTTTTATGTGTTGATCTTATAAATCATAAAAGGTTTAAGATCTGTGAACCCTTATTTGTTTGATTGATGTTATTATTCAGGAAAGGAGATGTTCCCTTGTCACAGGTTCCAGCATGTTGTTTAAGACTAAAGTAACTCTTCCAACTCTGTTATTTTCTGCTTTCTATTTTCCACCCCAAATATTTTTGCTTGACTTTTACAATTTAGCTAGTAACTTTGACCTGTGAATTGAAAAGAAGGAAATTCCCCCTCCCCTACCTCGTTCTTTTTTGTGTCCAAATTGTACTAAATGCTAGTTGAAGTATACAGAAATGAGAAATGTGAGTTTATACACATGATAGGAGCCCATATGGTCTTTTCCCTCTCCCGAGCTTAAGTTCATTACATGTTTTTCTTGGGCAAGTGAGTTAAGACTTTAGACAACCACAAGAGTATCAGTTCTTTGTAATATTTGAAGTGATGTTAACCTCATGTGCAACATTACATTTATGTTTATTTATTGAAGTTGGATAGTATGCTACCATATAGAATTAAGGTTAGATATGTTTTTAGTCCCTAACATTTAAAGAGAAATCTAACTAGGTCCTTATAAAAATAATCCTTAGGAATTGATCCTTTAAAAAAATTGTTTTCAATAGCTCCAATTGATGAAATATCATGATTTTCGGAGAGACGTGGGATAAAGCTTGATAATATATGTGCATTAATTGGGTTTGTGAGTACTGTACGTTTATTATTAAATACACTTAACCACCCTGAAACCATATCAATAACTAGATGGTAACATATGAGAATAAACAAAACATGAGGATCTAATCTAACAGTCAAACACATAACGAAATTTCTTAATTATGCTTGGTGTTAGGTAAACCATGCATGGCGCCAGGTGTGTGTATATATATATTGAGCATATTGAGTGAGAGTAATATTTATTGTGAGAGATGAGAACATTAAATCGTGTTTTCAATTATACACACCGTCTTTTTCCTTGCAGAATTGTGCTTTCCCCTAATTCCATTCCTATTCCATGCTTGAACTCACAATCCACGTGTCCTAATTTGATTAGAGAACAGTACCAACAACATAGGTAATGCATGTAAGTTTTGTCCGGAATTTCTAATCTAATCTAACAGTCAAACACATAAGGAAATTTCTTAATTATGCTTGGTGTTAGGTAAACCAATAAACCATGCATGCACATGGCGCCATGTATATATAGATCAATCCTTTGTTGAGGTAGCAAGGATCGATTCCAATAAATTGAACCAGGCCACATACTTTTTTTTGAAGGATAATAATATTAAAGAACCAAAGATCAAGTAGGCACCAAGGCCCTTACATCATTCATAACCAAAGGCATAACTGACCGGGAACTTCATCAATCCAAACTGAATCTCCAAAGTCCCTCACACGCCTAGTCAAAAGGTCAGCAACCTTATTTCCCGTTCTACGAACAAAAGAGAAAACAAACGAATGCTAACCGATGTTATTACTCACTTTAAAATAATAAAAAAATAAACAGAGCTATTCCTATAAATGAGGATAAAATTATTTTTATATTAACTTAACTGGTATTTAAATACGCATTTAATCACTGCATTACACGAGTCATTAGGCAGGCTTATACCCTTCCCCATCTTAAGAGCAAATTTCAATACGCTCTAGCTAGTTAAAGACTCAAAACATTTCAGTTCACTCACAAAGTGGTAATTTTCTTCTTTTTATTTTAAAAAGGTTATAAATTTGAGAATAACTTTACCAGTGTTATAGTTTTTTTTTTCCTTTAATTTTTACGCATACCCACGATTGATGATGCCGGTAGTTATAAGATTAATTTCTCTCTGTGATCTCACGAAATGAAGAAGTCTCTTCCTATAAATTATTCTCCATAAACATCAATCATGGATCCTCAACTAAATACTTATAAATCTCGACTAGGACATTGTAAATTTAATACCTTCTAGACCAAGTAAATAAAATGATGGAAGAGTAATGTTAGCGATAAATTTCATATTATTTTATCACAAGAAAATAAAATAAATACATTTGTTATTTTTTTTTGAAAGTAAATATATTTGTAATTGAAAAATGGGATTGAGAGTATTTTGGAAACTTGTAACATAGTGGTACACCATGTATTATATAATATGGGAGGCTCAACCTAAAAAACTAACTCGAGGGTGTTGAAGATTTTTTTTGTCAAGAGAGTTGAAGATTGTTTTCCAATATATAAACACTTCAGTAGTCTTTTTTTTACGAAACACTTCAGTAGTCATATCTTTAATTAACGCTTTAAGTCCAAATAGACCTGTTTTAATAATAATGATAATATAAAATCATATATGTAACAATTACCTAACAACTAAAACTTTTGGTATAATTAATTAAAATTCATGCATATTTCACTAAATTGAGTGTGGACCATGTTGGCTTTTGTTTACCAAGAAAAGGAAAGTATCAAGAGAGAACAAGATGAGAAAAAATAAAATTAAATACTGTAAAGGATAAAATTTTATTGATGCTACTTAATTATTTAAATACACTTAAAAATAACAACATAGAATATAAACGTCCATAACTTTAGGAACTGACTCATACTTTTTTTTTTGAAGGAACTCATTTTTTTTTAGCAGAGGAACTCATACTCAATAATCATAATAAATAGAAAATATTTATCTCTTAACAAACTAAAATCTAATATCTTAATAAATAAAAAAACTCAAACAGCTACTACCGAAGCGCTTATGGTCTTAAGCGACCTTAAGGGCTTATGACATAATAACTTATTCATAAGTTATTTTAAAAAATTTATAAGCTATATATAAACATAAACTATTTTTCATAAGTTATCCTGAATAGCTTATGAAAATAAGCTCAAAACAACTTATGGTAAGTCATAAGCTGTTTGCATAAGCTCTCATAAATACTGACATAAACACTTATGCTATCAAATAAGCTCTTTCAAACGGGTTCATAATCTAACTGACTGAGTGTTGCTATAATTTTTTGTAACATTTGGGGAACGGTTGTTTTATAAGGATCCAAGCCCAAGCACTCCCTGATGTACGTGGACACGTAGAGCCATTCATTCCCAGTCAGACATTTACACAAACACATCAACTGCAGCAACTCCCTCTCTCGTCGAAAACAGTGAGTGATGGCGGGGCAGTCACGGAAGTGGATGATACTGGTGGCGACGATATGGATTCAGGCATTCACCGGCACCAATTTCGATTTCTCCGAGTACTCCTCCGCCATGAAATCTGTCCTCAACATTTCACAAGTTCAACTCAATTACCTCGCCACCGCCAACGATATGGGCAAATTCTTCGGCTGGTCCTCCGGTCTCGCTTTCTCCTACCTTCCCCTCACTGTCGTTATGTTCATTGCTGCTTCCATGGGAGTCATTGGTTATGGGCTTCAGTGGCTTGTCATTGAGAACATCATCACTTTGCCTTATTTTCCGGTATGTTCATCACTTTCTATTCTCATTCATGGTTTATTATCTATTTTCTAAAATATTTAGTCCAGAGTTCGATCTTTAAACCGACTTCAGTCATTCGTTGGGCGGCGCTTATTAAATAACATTTGTTGAGAGATGCATATTCATTTAATATGATAAGTTTTAGGGGATTAGTCCTGTGGATATCCTGGAAAACCAAAACAAAATTTTGCTTTGAATTTATGTTAATTTCTATTTAAGTAATGTTTAACTTCAATAGTCAAAGGTGTTTTCTGCAGTTAAGAAACAATTTGCCATTTTTAGCCATTGCCTTGAATGATGGGTCTTGCTTGATATATGGTGGATGGAATGGCATGCCTTTTTTATTTCATTATCAAAGCAAAACGCTCTCTAATGTGTTGAGGATTAAAAATGTTTCTAAAATATTTTGCAAGTAAAATTACATATTAAATTTTATATAATTTTTTCATTAGTACTCCATTAATAAAGAATAGTATATAGTTAAATTATTTAGTGAGCTCAGTATGAATTCGACTTTAAAAAGATGTGAGACATTTAATAATATTTTATTAATTTGTTTATATTCGAAGAATATACTACTCGTGATATTTATTCTTATGATCTTGGATATATGGTCTATGTTGTTTGAGCAAGAGCTACCATCAATTTTCTCTGTATCAGATTCTGAATCAGAATAGTTCCCCTCTCACGTCGGTCAATTATTCAAAAACGACCATTTTAGCACTGGCTAGAAAACAAAGGAAAATTTTAAAATATACGATTTCCCTCTTCTGTTGTTTTTGTTTTATTTTGCAGTTTTGAGTGGTCGACATATTTTCTTGACAAGAGTAAAATTATAAGGCGATAACTTCCTTGATGGATTTGGATCCTTTATATCATCTTACACGTCCTTTTTCATTTATTTCCTCAAAATTATTTTGAACCGTTATATGTGGTCCCAAACTCCAAATTGTGGACCCTGAACCCAACTAACATGCTTATTATTCTAGAATCTGCTAGATCACTAGGGAGCAATGTCAAGTTTGATAGAATCATCAATTCAACAAGTATGTTACAATAATGATAATTGACACATCACATGCATATTAATTGCAGTATTATTTATGGTGGTATAAAATGTCACGGGTGTTGAATAGTGTAAACATTGTGGATGTCTCCACACATCATTAATGTAATATAGACCATGGATGAGTAAGTATGAACATATTTTCATTCCAATCCATAAGATGATTTAAGCAATTTAATCATGTGATTATCAAATAAGCTCTTGACTAGTTTTCACTATGTATCTGGCAGGTCTTTCTTCTATGTCTGTTGAGTGGCTGCAGCATTTGTTGGTTCAACACAGTATGTTTTGTTCTCTGCATCAAGAACTTCCCAGTTAACAGACCTCTAGCACTATCACTAACTGTGAGCTTCAATGGGGTAAGTGCAGCACTCTACACGCTCGCTGCCAATTCAATCAACCCCTCATCCGATAAACTGTACCTTCTTTTGAATGCCGTTCTCCCCATTCTCACTTCCATTGCAGCATTAGGCCCAATTCTTCGCCAGCCACCCTTAGACTCTCTTTCGCCAAATGCCGCTCGCAAGAACTCAGTGATATTTCTCATACTGAACTTCCTAGCCGTTTTCACTGGCCTTTACCTCCTCCTCTTTGGCTCATCAACTTCCGATGAAACCAAAGCGCGGTTCTACTTTGGTGGAGCCATTTTGTTACTCATTTTGCCTCTTTTCATTCCTGAAATCATATACGCTCGAGATTGGTTTCACGATGCTCTTCATTCTAGCTTTCGGGTGGAAAGCTCTGGCAGCTTCATTCTTGTTCATGTCAATGATCTGGAGCTTCACAAAGAACTCCTTGCAAATGAAAACAGTGCTCTAAGCAATGGAGATGATCACAGCCTTTTGAGTGAGAATGGATCAATACTTGATAGTCAGAGGGAGAGAAATAGTGTTGTGAGTCGTGAGAAGATTCTTGGTAAGGATCAGTTGACAATGCTGGGAGAAGAGCACTCTGCTTCAGTGCTTGTCAGAAGGTTGGACTTTTGGCTTTACTACGTTGCATACTTCTGTGGAGGCACAATTGGTCTTGTCTACAGCAACAATCTGGGACAGATAGCTCAATCTATGGGCTTGAGTTCAAAAACATCTACCCTTGTCACATTATACTCATCCTTCTCCTTCTTTGGCCGCTTGCTTTCTGCCACACCAGACTATATTCGAAAGTAAGTATTCTCACCATTTTTCTCTACTAGATCATGTTTTTGGAGCTTAAGCCTACTGATAGAGGAATATGGCTTTTCCTTTTACTCTCTTGATTAGGAATTAAATGGTATGCCATTAGGCATGATTACTAATACACTATGGTCAATTAATTTGATCTATCTAGCAGTATGAATGTAGTATTCCTTGTATTACTCTTATCAATCTGATCATGATAACAACAATAAGAGGTGTGAGAAATTTGAAATGATGTCAATTTTCAATGTGAGGAATGAATCAAAAAGAAATGCTACAATCACTCATTTGACACCCTCTTTCCAATACTCTTTTCTTAATTGTGTCAAAGTGAGTTGGTTGCACCACACAATGAATAGAAATAAAACTCCTATGCTTACTGTTATTAGAGAGACCAACACTATCCCCAAATGTCCATGATTACAACACTATCTCCCAAGCAATATATTGTTCAATCTTGTGCATATTGCAAAGAACAATAATCACACAAATAAAATGGAAGACATGTGTGATCATCAATCTTGTGTAATTGGGTTAAAATATGATAACTATTGAAGAGTCTATTAAAACATAGACAATTGATGACCAGAAAAAATGCATAATTATAACATTGAGCCTCAGAAACAGCCAGAAAGTCACATCAATTGATTCAGACGGTAATTCCAATTCAATTAAGTCATCATTGGCATCAAAAGACAAAAGATTGATAATAATTTTGATTTGAGAAAATTGAAATGTAATCGCATAAATCGGCTCCACAGATCATGGTATATATGAGATCCGCAGGTTCCTCTATCAGGATGCGAAACAAATGAATATCACTCTTGTTTTTGGTCCAATCATAGCATCAATGGTCACCGCTATATAGCTACCAGCGACGTGGCATCGGACCCAATCACAGATAAAAAATAAATCAAAATTCAATTTAAATTAATAGAAAACGAAACCCTCAGAGACCCGTTCCAAATCACGCACAGCTCCGCCGCAAAGAAAATCCTCGACCGGTAACAGTTATGAATTGGTACCGGTGGATGAGAGCAGTTCTTTGCATCGGAGCTGTTGTTTAGAGTGTCATACGGCACTTCCTATCAATTTTTGGGAGATCCTCCTCATAGGGAATCTTCATGTTTCATAAATCTAGACACGACAAAGAAAAGTAGAATTTAAAAGAACAATTACAACACAGCAGCTACTAACAAACGAGTGGAGAAAACAGAGACACCGTAACCACTGTAGCCACCGATGAGTCGTGAATGAATGAGTAATTTTCTTGTGGATGTTGTTTTATAGGGTGAGGCATGTTCAGCGATCATGGGCTGTTAGGGTTTAGGGGATTAGGTCTTGCCGTCAAGTTCTGCTAGTCATCGAATATGTTTTTTTTTTTCGACAAGGAATATGTTTTCTGAAACGGCGTAAACAAAGATGTAAATTCTGTTTTTGGGCCTACAATGTGAGCCCGAACTTTGTCTTAGCCCAAGTACATACATAAGATGAGGCCTTTTAGGATAATTGTTTGTCATTGACAAAAAAAAAAGGGATAATTGTTTGTCCACACCTCATATTTGAGGTGGAAAGAGGTGGAGGAGGAGAGAGATATAAAAAAAAAGTAAGAGAGAGAAAGTATAAGATGTGATAGATGATAAGAGGAGAGAGATATAAATAAAAATATGTGAAAATGAAGTGTATAAAATATGAGGTGTGCATATATCATTGTTGGGCCTTTTAACAACTGCACATGGCAATTTGAAAGAAGAAAAAAAAAAGTCTGCAATCCCCTAAATTCACGCAGTTAACAAATCTTAATCGTTTGATCTTGATCAGACCACTTAAATCCTAAGATATTTCTACCGTATGATTTTGGTAAAAAATATCAGTGTTTTATCTTTTATAGGCGAATGTTAGTCGTTAATTGTAAGTAAATTACTTCATTCACCAGGGTTTGAACTTTGGTCTTTTACCCTTCAATACTCTTCATTCCCTTAGCTCAGTGAGTCTGATCTTGATCCTATGACCCAAATTTCGTGAATACATGATTGTTGGAATGTCTCAAATTCCATAGAATGTTTCATCTTTCATTCAGTTGAGTAGATAGTGAAAAGAGAGAAATTTATTTTTATGCAAAATGACATTTTGATCTTAAAAATATAAATAAGTATGTTAATGATAGAGAATAAAATAAGAAAATGAGTATAATTAACAAACCCACTCTCACTTCATTTCTCTTCAAAACAGGGGTGACCTAAAAAATGTGAGGGTCCAACCACTTTTATGAGGTGCTGGCCTCTATCTTGCCCTTGTGATGCTAACAAACAAAGCATTTGTGATGCTCACTCACTCCGTTGAACTAACTAACCATAAAAATGTATTGGCTAGTTAGTTACAATTACAACATCAACTTAATAGGTCCAATTCCTATCAATGAATAGAGATTGAGATAGGAAAAAGGGACATTGAATCTTAATCCTAAGCTAATCTATCTAGTGAGCAAAGGCTTTAGTTGCTGATTGATAAGTGAATCTTGTAAAATAAAGTTGTGGAATTTTGACGTTTGTTTTTTTCTCTGCAATGCAGTAAGTTCTACTTTGCAAGGACTGGATGGCTAACAATTGCACTTATACCGACCCCAATTGCGTTGATCTTGCTTGCTGCTTCAGAGAGTGCTGCAGCACTCCATGCAGGCACTGCACTGATTGGTTTGAGTTCCGGTTTTATATTCGCGGCTGCTGTGGCAATTACATCTGAGCTGTTTGGGCCAAACAGTGTGAGCGTCAATCACAACATTCTCATAACAAACATCCCGATCGGGTCCCTTCTCTACGGTTTTCTAGCTGCGGTAGTTTATGATGCCAATGCTAACTCATCATCAGCAACTGGAACATTAATGTCTGACTCATCAGTGTGCATGGGAAGGCAGTGCTACTTTTGGACATTTGTGTGGTGGGGAGGCATATCTGTCCTGGGACTAGCTTCTAGTGTGCTCTTATTCTTAAGAACCAAGCTTGCATATGATCGTTTTGAGAGACACCGGATTTCAGCACAATCAACTGTGTCTTAACTGCAGGGACTTGCAGAGTGAAGATGATATAATGGTTGATACTTGATAGCAGAAGCTTGATTTGGAGGCAAAGCTAATGCAATGGTGAATTTTGATGAGCATATATATTCAGGATCTAGACTCAGAGGCCAAAGGCTTGAGGATTTCATTTTTCTCTCACAATTCACCAAACATTTAATTAGAAAAGGACAGAGCTTCGGACCTCAGTGCAGTCTGAGGAGGAATGTGTCAATGATGTCAGATCTTCATGAAGTGCATGTTCGGAATACAAAATAAAAACTGAGAGAAGTTGCTTCGGTCCACCATGATTTTACCTCACCGTAATTTTCTAACGTGTATCCAAACATGCATGAGTTGTGTCTGCAACCATGATTTGAGGATTTTTTTGTACAAGACTTGAGGATAAATGTACACTGCTTTGCTCAAGGTTTTACACGTTATAATAAGATTACGATTAGTTTATATTTCATTCCATAATTACTTGAGTAACCAAGTGCTGGAATACAAAATAAAATCCCTAATATGAACCATTGTTTAGATACACCTTCAGCCGATACTCAAATCTGAAATTGAAAGCTTATATGATACCTTTTGCTTTTTCCTGAATTATTTTGGGAATTCTCGTTAATGCTTGAAGGCTTGAAACATAAAAAGACTCATCATGCCATTCTGAGAAGTTTTGATTACCTTTATTTATGTTATCACATTGATACATTGTTGTTGAAAATGTTCATAGAACCATGTGATCATATCACAGTGAATGAAAAAAAAACACAAAAGAAAACTATAGAAAAAAGAAAGAATTGTATCTATGGCATAAACCTCAAGGATAGGTACAAAATGCATCATGTTTTATGCAGAGGAATAGCCTCTCATATGCTAATGCCATCTTTGTTGCTGTAAACATCGAAGTTGCATATTCACGGCATGCCTTCCCTCTCCTTCCTAGCCTCTCTTGCCCTTCCTTAACCACTGCTTCCAGTCCCTCCAATAGGGACTCCACATTGGGAGAGAACATGAAACCAAATTCATCATCAACCACAATACTACCTTTAATGCTTGGAAACCTTGATGCCAAAAGAGGCTTCCCACTCATCATGGCCTCCATCAGAGTAAGATCAAGCCCCTGTGGTCTAAGTGTAGGATTCACAAAAATGTCAATCGCGTTATAGAATCCTCTTAGCATGGAAGGATTCATTGATCCAAGAACAAGAACTTGGTTCCCTAAATCCTTGTACCGATTCTCCCATGGTCCAGAGCCAGCTACAATCAAGTACACATTGGGATGCTTTGTTATTAGCCTGGAGTATGCTTCATAAAGCAGAGGATGACCTTTGTCCCTCACTAATCTTCCAGCCACACCAAGTACTAAACTAGCATTGCTTGGGATCCCAATTTTGGTTCTGAACTCTTTTCCCAACTCAACATCTTGTTTGAAATCTTCCCCATCAACACCATTGAGAATCACATGGACCCTTCTGCTTGGAATTTGGTACACATCCCTTAGCATCTCACCAACACTATCACTGATAGCAACATGATGACTGTATTTCCTGAAGAACCGTATCTCATTCAGAATCTTAGGGACAACCCCTTGTAAGCCTTTGTCAAAATCAGGGGATCTTGTCGCATCAGAACCAAGAGCCAAGTCCTGGAAAATGCTTGATTGCAAGCTCTCCAGTGCTATGCCATGCCAAGATACTGCAAGGTTCGGGAGATCACGCGCGAGCCAGTGAGGAAGTGCCACACTTTCTGAGTGAACAACATCGAAAGGTTCTAGCTGGTTTTCAACCAGAAATTGTTCCCATGCTTTGTTGTAGCGCCACTTACCTGGCTCCCCTTCATGGAAATGGATGTGAGGTGAAGTTGGTGATGGTGACCCTGCTTGTTGATTTTTTGTATCTTGTGGGGGAGAAGTGAAGATGTGAACTCTATGGCCACGGTTTGCTAATGCAGTGTGAAGGGTGTGCGCGTGGCGTTCCATGCCACCAGGGGTTGTTCCAATAGGCCATTTTCTGGTGAAGACAGCAATTTTGAGAGGTGTGGGGGGAGGATTGTGTTCAAGAAATTGGAGGTGGTTCCATGCAAATTCGGCTAAACGGAGATCACCAGACCAGGCCTTGGTAAAAGGGGTGCATTTGGAGATAGTGGTGGAGTTTTGAATGAGGAAATAAGCTGGGATGGTGAAAAGGAGAAGGGAGAAAAGGGTGATGCAGAAGTTAAAATGAGAAGGCAAATTGGACTTCTTGAATTTGTTGTTGGCGGCCATTTTTAAAGGAGTTCTGAAATTTGAGCATAGGTTTTTATTACTATTGTGTTTTGAGTTCTTTGATATCTGAGGTGAAAGCTGGGAAGTATCTAAAGGGACTAGTGAAGAAGGGATGCACTGAACCAAGTGGTTTGGGTTTGATTTATTTGTCAGGTTCCTTTTGAAGGAAAAATGTGGACTCATGTGACTAAGGTTTCTTAAGTTTCTGAGTCAGAAAGTATTTAACATGCACACCCCTTAGGTGTTTCCTCAACACACGCCAGAGTAGACTTATGAGAAATTCAGATTCATTATTAACTATTTAATATCCTAAATTCCTGGTTACGTTTTGTCTTTGGTGGAAAAAGACTTGGTTGTTGCTGTGGTGATGAATATAAAAATGTTTCTACAGAAAGTGAAACTTAAACCAACTTTTTCACTCAATCAACTCCAATATGAAGCCAGTTTTGATAATAGAAAGTCAATGAGGACGGTTGCGTACATGTTTTGAAAGATTTATAAGTTGGTCTCTTCCCATCATTTTGAAATATATTAGTGGCAGTTTGTAGGCTTTACTCTGTTCTAAAGCAGTTGGAAATTTACTCATCTTCCTTGCTTTTTCTCAAGCATTGACTATAACTTTGAGTACATACGATTTACATGCTAATTGAATTGCCCTGATTTGTAAATCACATGGAAATGCTTCAACTTGAAGAAATGAAGCATGTTGATCATGCTCAACCAAATACTTAATTAGTGGTAATTTTTTTCTCTTGAGATATCTTAATGATAAGAGGGCGAGCTTTAACGCAACTGTTGTCTATAAGGTTGCTGGCATGTGACTTTGCGGCCACAATCTCTTGCAAAAATGCAAGGTAAAACTGTCTTCATTAGATATACGCCCCTCTTTGAACCTCGCTCATAGCGGGAGTTTTATAACACCGTTGATTGCCCTTTTTATGTCTTAATGATAACAGCTTTAAGGAAGGATGAAGCAGAAGATATATTAGAAAGATGGGTCATGTTACTGAGTATTCTCTTCTTGGTATTTCCTTAACTTTGAGCTTATTTAAGTTGAGATAGGACTGGTTCAAGAATATAGCTGATTTTCACTTTGATCATGGATTGAAAAGGAGATCTCAGTTGACAAAGGAAGATTTTATTTTACATATCTAATAGTTTATCTATACTGCACATATATTTATACACTTAGATACATATAGGGTGGCTTCACAATCACTCTAGCTCTAGCCATACCACATGTGATAACTTTACACTTAATGAAAAAGCACTCCTTCTAATTGGTAGCAATCAAGCTTTTTTTGGTAGGAACTGGAGTTGAGGGCTTCTTTTGGTTTACACCTCTGGCTCGCACCTTGTTGGAGGCTCCATTTCTAGTTGTGGATTTTGGTGATGATGTTGGCCAGTGTCCACTGGTAACTGCCATGTCCTTGAACTGTTGCAGGCTTTCAAGAGTCTCAACAATCATTGCCATTCTTGGTCTGTCTTTAGGATTCAAACTTATGCACTGCAATGCCAAATGAGCCATCTCCTTTGAACCCTTCACTGAATATTGGCCTGAAAGCCTTGGATCCATGATGTACCTCAACCTCCTGCTGCTGCTCAAGTATGGTTTTGACCAATCCACAATGTTTTGCTCAGTCTTTGGTCTTGTCTTGTCTGTTGCTCTTCTTCCTGTAAGCAATTCTAGCAGGACTACCCCAAAACTATAGACATCACTTTTTGTGGTCAAGTGCCCTGTGAACATTCATTTGTTGCATTACATATCAGAAAACTATACCCAATTGATACCCTTTGTGTATTTTGGTTTGGAGTCAGTCTAAACACAAATAATATGGATCGGAGAAGCAAGGTTTTGATACTTTAAGTTCAACGTGATCCATGTTGAGTTCAATGGAAATTCAAACTTATAGTCGTTATATAACCATGTGGCTAGAAAGTGGTGCATCTCACAATATTTACCTGTTGAGATGTATTCTGGGGCTGCATATCCATAAGTGCCCATGACTCTGGTTGTAACGTGTGATTTTGATCCCTCTGGCCCCATTGTTGCAAGTCCAAAATCAGACAATTTTGCTGTGAAGTCCTATTTTGAAGGGAACCAACCACATGATGCATAGTGTTATTTAATTTTTCACCATTTTATTCAATAAAAAAGAGAGAGTTAACTAATTAATCACGTACTGAATCAAGCAAGACATTGGAAGTCTTGAAATCCCTGTAAATAACTGGTTTCTCAGCTCCATGCAAGAAGGAAAGGCCTTTAGCAGCACCTGCTGCGATTTTTAATCTTGTTGCCCATGGCAGTGATGTTAGCCCTGTAATTTTTAGTGCATCAGTGATATGCATCATAGATCAAAATAAACAAGGGTATATGTATGATATGATGGGCATACTTCTGAATAAGTGATTCTCCAAGCTTCCTCTTGACATGAATTCATAGACAAGTAACCGTTCTTCATCCTCACAACAATAACCAATCAGTTTAACCAAATTGGGGTGTCTTAGTTGCCCCAGAAAAATCACTTCTGCCTGCAAGTTGCAACAAAATTCAAGATTTCATTTGGCTCAGCAACAAAGCTATTTCTAGTTTTGTACAATCTTTTTGTCTATACATAATTCCATAGTTTTTTAGTAACTCATGGTTATATAGTTATATCCATTAATGATGATTACAAATTATAAAGTGCAATTCTAACCTCCCCAAAAAAAGTGTGCAATATGCTTAGTACTTGCCTTGAGTGGCAGTTTTATAAATTTCTTTTTTGTTTTGGTCAATATAAATTTCTTTGTCAAGAAAATTCTTCTGACTTTTTTTGGGTCAAAAGTTCCTTCATCGTAATGGGTAGGTCCATGACAGAGACCCAAAAGCCCAAAAACAACAATACATCAAAGCAAGAATCTGATCTTAGTGGTTAGGTTTTTTAGAAAAAAAAAAGTGATTAGGTTTGGAAGTTTCTTCTGGTATCATCTTTTTTCTCCCCCTAAACCACCCAAAAATTTTAATTTCTTAAAAACCCCTTGAAAAGCAGGTGAAGTAGACAGATGTATTCTTTTAAGGGTATTTAAAGAAAAATTTAATTATTCTCCTAACGTGTAATCTTTCGTGACATAAATTAGTGGATGTGTGATAAAATATTAGACTCACTTTATATCATCTCATTTGTATCATAGATTGTCCCCAGGCAAGGGTGGGAATATATTCGGTCAAGTTAGGCCTTTGAACTTATTTAAAAACTTTAAAGCTTAAACATGATTTGTTATCTATCATAAGTTATGAGTAAGGCTTGACCTTCCTAATTATAGGTAAAATTACACTAACAGTATTATAAGCTATTATATATGAATGAAAGTAAGTTTTTTTTTTTTTTTTTGAAATAGAAAGTAAGTTAAATTATAGAGAGATTTTTAGAGTCTGAAGTCTACCTATTCTAAATAGACTAATATATTTGAATTATTATATAAGTTAATTTGATTAATTATATAAAAATATAAATAGACTTCTTAAAAAAGTTGACATTTTGCCTAGGCTTTTAAATATTTACCAATTTGGTGTAACCTAACTTGAACCTGATGTAAGTTAGATTATAAATCCCTACAAACAGTATTCCCACCCCAACACACTACAATCCCTATATTCTTTGCTTATCGGAAAAAAAACACTACAATCCAAATAATCAAAATAATGTTAAAGTCTTGTAAGTTACCATATTCCTTGACTATTTTTCTCTTTGAATGCTAAAGCGTGCTTGGAACATTCAGGTGCTGAATGTGAATGCAAAGACCCTGACACCCCATGAGGCCTTATTGTCCACTCCTAGGAGTACTAGGTTCTATCACGCCCATTGCAATAAATAAAAGAATTGTGAAGATTCTAACAACTATAAATGACAAAAGGAACGGCTCTAACACTAATTACTAGTTAAATTATTTCCTTCCGTTACAAGAGAAGCCTTGCCTCATTTTTCCCTTCTATTACCATGTATCAGAATCCAATGTTCCATTCAAACAACCGAAACTTGACCAAAGACAACACAATAGACAATCCTGATATAAACACCTCCAATATATCATTCTGAACTTTCTCAATTTTCGCTTCTTAATTCTTATAGTGATGATCACTTCAGGTTTGCTAAGATTAATTATTAAAGAGATTAAAGGTTGTGAGCTGAAATTGTTGTAATACTCTTCATTCATCAATAGTCTAGAACATGGAGTTTTGAGAAGTCTCGTATTGACTAAACATATAAGCAAGATAGTCTTTATAAAAGGTATGACAACTTTCACTTCTAAGTTAGTTTTTTAAGTAAAGTTAGGCCTAACTCAAATTCAACCAGAGAACCAAAAGGAAAAATAAGAATGATATGCCATACTTACAAGCCATTCACGGTGTCCTTGTAATCCTTCAATGTCCAGAAGTTTAACAGCAACAGGCTGAGCCTTCAAACCAGCCCTCAAATTGTCATCAATATAACCCTTATGTACTGTTCCAAAACCACCTTCCCCCAGCAAGAAATTGCTCGAGAAATTCTGCGTGATGGCGCGCAGCTCGCTCAGCTGGAAATCCCACAAATCCGACCCGAAAGACTGCGCGAGGTCCTCGTTGATTCGCGCGGACGAGGAGCGGCTGAGATCGGAGAAAGAGAGCCTCCTGAAGGAAGGTAAAGGAGCAATGTCCTTGGAGTATTCAGAACGTGATGGTCTGCACCTGCTGAAATTTCTGAAGATGGTTTTGTCCTCAGTGGTGCAGCAGTTTGCTGTGAAGGGGATCCATGGCTTCTTTGGTGGTGTTGGTTGCTTCATTTTCTTGCAAAAAGAGAGGGTCTTGTGGAAACTGTGGGTAACAAGATCATATAATATACCAGAAGCTTTTTTTCTTACTGATAGAGACAGGGGAATTGGGGAGGGAAATTAAGATATGTTCTTTCTTCAACTGCTCTAACCACTCACTATAGCATATATTTTGGGGACATTGTGTTGTCATGGTTTATTTAATTGTTCACGTTATCTTCTTGTTCTTTAATTTGGTATCAAAGTTGTGTCTTCATGCAGAGTAATGCACCAAGATGTTTTTGCCTTTAGGTAGTATTGACCATTCACTGCTATTTTTGGTCGACATGAGCAAAACTTATTGCCTTTTGGCTTCATGGTTCTTGCAATTAGGATTAGGCTAGAAAATCAAAGCTATATGATAGCATGTTTGATTTCACAATGAAATCCTCTAGTCACTTCTAATTAGAAGATAAAAACTTATGCTTTGAGTAAATGTCTCTTGGATTTTGTTAGATCTTCTATTTTACACTACAAGAAAAACACATATCAACATTGGCGAGGACCTTCCGTGCTAATGTTAAATTTTGACGTTAAATCTGATGTTCTTGTAGAGCAGCTGAATGTTCTATTTAGTTTCATTGTTTTTAGCTGACTAGTTCATTTGTGTTAGTGTCTTTTTTCGGTCAGCAATTCTGTGGTAGTGTACAAATGTCTTTTCTATCCTGATATTAAGTAGTAAATATGTGTAAAACTATGAAATTATACATGTCTTGATAAATATAAATCTCAAAGGTTGGTCGAGGCACCATCCCCTGAATTTTTGTTAATCCAAATTTTTTTTCTTCTTTTCTTCACTAGCTTGATCAAGAGTCAATTTGCAAGTTTTCACAATCCAATAAGCATAGTACTCTATCTCAATAGAAAGATGACATGCTTTACCAAAGACAACGTGATAAGGCGACATTCCGATGAGTGCTTCTGAAAGATGTAAATTATAGATCGGTACTGATATTTATGCGATTATGCTATTTGCTAAAAAGGAAATTTTGTGATTCCCCTGCATATATGTTGCGTGTGTATGAGTATTGAGTAGAACTTAAAAAAGTGCATACAAATTACTGGTGTTGCAATTAATTTAAGCTGTTAAATTTTTGATTGGTGAGAATCTTATCTGATCCATTAGAGGGAGTTCTGCTGATAATGCTGATGATACTATCCAATGTTCCAAATTTCAATTCATAATTTATGTAAGCTAATATACGAAAACTTAATTGTATCTCTTACTCTTTCAAAAAAAAATTGTATCTCTTACAAAGAATGTATATTATTGTTTGCTAATTGCTAATGATTTGGTTACCTAAGTAACGTATAAGCAACAATCGTGACGAAGGGAATGATACCATCAATTTCTGTCTTTATTCCAAAATTCAAGTACTGACAAGTAACAATTGGTGCTAAGCAAAGAGGAGCAGTTACAAGTTGAACTGCTAGATAAGACGTGGAACGCCAAAAACCATTATTAAAGAAAATAACAAAGCAAGTAAAGATTGGAGAAAGGAAATAGTGAATCAGCTTACAGACTTGTCCTGGCTTCAATTTCATCGTAATAGGAATCATACGATTAAACTTGTATTTATAGGCATTGTGTTTATCGTATTTGGGACTTGAGGTATGTAGAAAGTTTTTTTGAAGGTCTTTCAGGATGGTCTTATCTTTAGATAACCTTGCAGTGTTTCACTAAATATGTTGAGACGACCCGCTCGACTAGTGTTGAGATGAGATGTTCCTTATTGGACTGGAAAGATGCGACCCGCAATAATGGTCACCTTATTGGGCCTCATTGCTAGTCGATGGGTTGGAGGCTTTGGGTCAGATTTGTTCGAGGCGACTTGGTCTTATCGAGGCTCCACAAGCGATCTCATGATATGGGGCTTTTGATGACATGGAATAGTAGGCTATCTCAACTTCTCAAGCCTCGAGGTGGCCTATGGACTTTATCTTCATTATTTTGAATCTTGTAAAACAAATAATGATTGAGATAGTTTAGTTATGTTCTATCCCACAACTCCTCGAATCACAACACTTGTTAGCTACTTAATGATGAGGTGCAATCAGATTAGAGTTGAGGCTTGCCTATATGTACTAGGAAAAGATGGGAAAATCCTATGTAAACACCATGTTCACTTTAATTAACACTAGGATCATAGCCCGTTTCCGTGCAATGCACGGACAAGCGATTCTATGTTTTATGATTTTTAATTCTATAATTTTATAAAATGAATAGATGAATTTACATACAATTAGTAATAATTTGTAATCTAAGCAATTATTTAAAATAAAAAAACTTTATTATTAACTTTGTCAATAGATAGGTGACAATAAACCGATAATTAACTTTAGTGTATACGAAACCCATGTACGTATGGAGTTCTTACAATTTTATTATAATTATTATACAATATTTGTTGATAATGCACAAATGATAAAATGATAAGTTAAGCGGTATTTTAATATACAACAAACACAACTAAACTGTTTAATTGTTTATAGTTAATAAGACAAATTACATATTATAAACATTTTATCAGTCATCCTATACATTGGCGCTACCTTCAACCATATTATCCACTTGTAACAAAAAAAGTTATTTGATTGAATTGTTGACATATAGATAAATTAAATGAAATGTAATTAATAGATAATAGAGATAGTAGAGCAAGTATTACCCAAAAAAAAAAGATAGTAGAGCAATTATTAATTGTAACTTTGTACGAATGATCCTTGGCAAGTCACTTGATAAACACACATCACAATAAGAAATATAAAGTAAGTTATGAGGAAGAAAAATAAGCGTAAAGAAACATTAAAAATTGAGTAATTTACCTTACAAAAATAGAGTAAATTGTGTTAATTTTGTTTTTTTGAAAATTGAGTAAGTTACCTTAAAAAAATAGAGTAAAATGTGTTAAAACTTTTTTTTGAATCGGGTCCAAGAAAGATAGATCGTATCTTGTGCTGAATACATCTGTATAATATTAGGCTTCAGGTTCTTTCATGAGTAATACATCTTTTTAATATTAGTATATCGACCGTCAAAAAAAAATATTAGTATATCACACTATTCAATATATATATTCATGATTTTCTGATGTATCAAAAAAAAAATTCATGGCTTATGAAAAAAACACACTCCCTTTTATTAGTTTTATAACTCCTACTAATAAGTGGTAAAAAAAAGTATATTATTATTATGATAGGGGGATAAAAGGTGCAAGGGAAGAGATTTAAAAGAATTGATAAATGAATCTCATTGATGACCAGAATATGTACGATTCTCATTTATATTGAGAGTAGAAATGAAAGGCAATAAATAACCCATGAGATATTTTTTAACCTCTAAGCCATGCAAGACACCAGCATACTTGACCAGCCCATCAATTTTGTTACCAAAATAAACTTCCATGATCTTTTCAAAAGCATGCAGAATTAGCAAACTGTCTGAACCCACTTGGTGACTCTTCCCAACAACCCTCTTGACATCCATTGTCTTACTTTGTTTCCAACATACATTCTCAATCTTAAACAAATAATGGAAACCGTAAAACATACTTTTGGGCAACCCACCATAAATAGATACTTAATATAAGTACAAATAGATACTAAATAGCATAAAGGAGCAAGGCATATGCATCTTTTACAATGGTGAATGGTTGAATGCTATTTCAAAGAAAAAATAAATATCCATGAACAATGACATTTTAAACAATGCAGATGAGCATAAAGGGTTAATCTAGATTTTGGCCGATTCATCCGTTTAAACATCTCTTATTGTGCATATGTCACCATCTAGAACCTCATGTGTAATAAAGAATCAGCACTTGATAAAACATAGGGCTCGTCCACAGTAAAAATACACATGGTTGATGAGAAGAGGTATAGTCTAAGACATGGTTCAGATTTTAACATATGGAAAATAAAGAGTTTGGGCAATGGTGTATGAACACAAGTCCTGCAAATAATGTATAAAGTTAGCATCAGAATTACAAACTAATAATAAAAAACCACGTAATTAGGGGCTTACCTGATAAAAGATAAACTTTATCTCATCCATCCGGGATCTGGATTCACTGCATTCAGTACTCACTGCAGTCACTTGATTCAGCCAGTCTCTCCACCATTTGGTTTATCTAAAAGCTTGAATAGTGTCAATTCATATATTCCCCACTGAAGCACTATCGTGTGCAAAACACAGAATCGGTAAAATCACTTACCCAAAAGTGCAACATGCTGTCATATATTAGGATTTTAGAAATGAATTATGTAGTGAAATGGAAACAGAAATGAAAGCCATGAGTAGAGCAAGTTAATATGTAAAAAAGATCAATTATCTCTTACTCGTGGATTTGAATTATGTCCTTATTATTTCTATCATTTATAAATTAATTATGTTATCTAGTTCACCGTACAACTTCGATGGTTTTTTTCAATGTTTATGGGAACCACAAAGAACCAGGCTCAGCTCCCACAACAATGAAAATTGCAAGTTCTGACTTGTTTAGTCATTCAAAAGACACCTAAGAAACAATTCATGCACACACTCAAATTAAAGTAAAATCAATTGTCCTTTTCTATGACAAAGATCTGAAATGCTTGACATCTAACTCCGAAAGCCAGATAAAAGATACAATGGAGCAATCATAATGGAGAAATAACTTAAAATGAATGACAAAATCCCGTTGAAGTCCATCCCACTTCCATATCAGACCCAAATTCTTCCCTAAAATTAAAGTAAAACTAATTTCAAAGCTAAAACGAAATGAATTCTTACATATCAAAGAAGGATGACACCCTTGAATCAAAGTTCTGTCCAAAATTCAAGCAGCCCAAAATTCAAACAGGTAGTTGTGAAATAGAAATAAACCTTCATCATTTCATTTTTATGATCATCGTTTGTTTCTCATGTGAAAGGAGATCTATAATAACACCTATAATAAAATCTGATAGGAGAAAAAATAAGGTCAAAGCAATAAATTAATTTCAGGTTGATTTGAACTTAACTTTTGATCACCTTGATTAAAAAACTGGTAGAAACATGCTGGGGAAAAGCATAAAATTAAACTACTGCTATAGCAAAAATTCACCTCAAAGCCTTCTATGACCAAAGCCCTGCATCTGCACATTACGTCTGAAAACAATTAGTCTAGAAATAATCAGATTAATGAGTGGTCTGGGATGTGCAAGACAAAAAAACAATGAGACTGCTAAGAATATGTGATTTCTGCAAAATAATCACCTCCCACTTGAACACAGAAGAGAGGCCAGATTGATAACTCCCCACATGGGTGCATCATTCTGCAGGAAATATTTTGCAATTTAGAATTAGCAAGCTTGTCATCTATTCTTCTGGTATTTTTACTTCAATTCAGCATTATTTATTAGAAATATAAAGTCTGTTATATTTTTTTTTGGGAATCAGAAGAAATTGGCAAAAACCAATATGAGCACAAACTATGAATATGAAAGTTCAGTGGGTTCCGTTCCTTTCTGATAAAGCAAATAAGGAAAAACAAACTATGTATAATCACTATGGATATACATGCATCTTTTAAGGTAAATGTCAGTTTAAAAAGCATCACAGACTTGTCTATAGTTTAAGTTTGTTTAGATACAAAGATTATGTGCATCTCTCAACTTCCTCACCTCTGCACTATTCATAGCTGAACTGCAGTGCAGGAAAACACTAAACAGGTACAGGATTTTGTTGGAGTGCTTCCTTACAAAGTCCGTTATATACTATCAACAAAGAAAATCAAACACCATTGTAAGAGTAAACATTAGTCATCTAAAATCAAATAACATACTAAGATGTATCTATCCATCCACCCAATCCACTTACCAATAAAACAACATCAAAAGCTTCTCGATAGCAGCTAAGTGAGTTTTCAATGTTGTGATTCCTGCAAAAATAATTTTATGAGGTTGAGAAGCTACATTATAAGTTTCTGATACCTGCTAATTTATGCAGAAGTAAAAGAATTAGAGCTCAAATCATTAACTCGTGAACCTTATTACTCATACAAGCAAACATGGAAACTGAACCTGAAGAATATGAAGGTTTAAAAATCGAGGAGGGTTGTGGGAATATTTATAGCCAACTTGATTTGAAGAAACACACAGAAGATAAATATATGGAAGATGAATCAAAAGTAAGAAAAAATCAAAGAAAATCAGTATCATTTAAATCGATTTAGATTTCTTACTGACCCAAGGATTGCTCACCCACGATTTGCTCCTTGGGAATGCACTCAGATCTGGAATTTAGAAAGAAGGACGGACACACAACAGTGAATAACTCAAAAATAAACAATAGCAAGGCTAAACCTATCAACAAAAAACCCAAATGAGGAGTTGAAGGTGATATTACAGCCGTAAACGCCATCAGTAAGATTGGTGGAAAGACCAATTCTCAGATATGTAGAGAGATAGCAACAGGAAGAATGAAAAGCAGGGACGCATATCCAACAAACTAAGGCAGTATTTATAGACAATTGGAAAGGGAAAACCAGTGACAATTGAATGGAACAAACAAACAAACAGGCTGGAAATACCAACCCCTTGTACTAACCTAACAATCCATGGTGACGAAATTTCGTATTTTCCATCATCATCATCTCTTCTCCTTCTCCTTGCTTTCTCCTTTATCCAATGTCAAATCTCCATCAAATTCCAACCTAACTCAATCTACCATCCTCATGTGCACTGTGCAGACGTCGGCTGGCACGAAGAAGGAGATGTCACGGTGACGGGATTTTTCATCAATCGTGATCCATGAAAACAGTAAAACCCAAAATTTGTTCTTTCCCCTTAAGAAAACTACTCTACCCTCCTTCCTTGAAACTTCATCATCTTCTCACTTCTGCAATATCCAACCACTCATACACCTAGTGAGTCTGATTGAATGAACTGATCCAACGTAGTGAGTCTGCACGCGACTTCTCCTTCCACAACGCATACACTTTGTAATTAGGTGTCTCTCATTATTAATCAGTGAATTATCAATTAGTGTACTAAATTTCATTTCATAATACACCATAATGAGTATTAAAATTTACATTTCAGTAAACTAATTACAATAGTTGTTCAAAAAAAAAACTAATTACAATAGCATACCACAACCCTCTAAAGAGATCATGGAAAAGTTCCTCTTGGTCGTGATCACAACTTAGAAAAAGGAAAGAGTTTACAAAACAAATCAATTTACTCAAATCAAACGCAAGATTTAACCGATTCCACTTTTTCTTCATGAATGAGAATTGATTTGATTGTAGAAGAAGCATGATCAATTCTAGCTGATTCCTGCTTTACCCGTTGAACCACCCTCTCTGCTTCCATGCTTACCCTGGCTTCCTGTTCCAACGCTTTCTTCAGCCTCCTTTCTTGTTCTTTGACCGAAAAAGTGCTCATGTCTGAGAGCATTTCATCATTCTTTCCCCACTCAACGTGGTCTGAACTTAAAACTCCTCTGTTTTTGCCACTCCTTGCAATACCCTTCTTGGTGGAGAAGCAAAAGCAACATGCTGATCCTTCTAGCTTCATCCTTTGAAAACTTGTGGACCACTTTATTTATAATTTGATTTGATATCGTCTATGCTAAATGGAAAATGAATACTTATCCTAATTATACCCCACTTTTTTGAAAATTTTATGTGGAGCAGCTTGCATATGAAAAGTCTTATTTGTAGAACAGGAAACATAGGTGAGGGTTCCAATAGTTATTCATAAAAAATTCTTCTCGAAATTAATTATGACTTTATATTAGTTGTAGAAGACTAGAAGGGTTCCAAATATGCAAAGTGCATATAGTCTTCGTTGTATTTTTTATTTTTTTTAATAAGAAAATGGTCTTTAATTTGTTGTCAATTAGCATGTTTAGGTTCGAGTTGCTGAGATGTTGGGACCCAGTTTATTCATTCCATTGATATTGTGAACATTGTTTGAGTTGCTAAAGATTTTACGTCATATGCAATATTCGTTTTGGGCGGCTGCTAGTTGAAGTACTTTTTTCTATTTTTCATTAGAGGCAGCTAATCCTAATTATCAACCATGAATACTCACTACTCAGCAATGATATATACACACCTCATTTTTTAAACATTTTATTTCCACCTATTTTTGTTTCTATCTCTCTCATCTTATCATCTATCACATTTCATATTTTCTCTCTCTTACTTTTTCTTTTCTTCCTATCTCTCTCCTCCTCCACCTCTCTCCACCTCATTTTTTAGGTGTCAACCTATAATTATTCATGAACACTTCATTTCGTCTCTAAAATTGTAAGTGTCTATCACATTCACTCCTTAATTAGAAAATAGCTCCGAAATTTTCTGAAGTTGCAAATGTCGGTCACGATGGTTTTTATGTGCCTATCAAAAAAAAAAACTATGGTTTTTATGTAGATTTTTCGTCCATCCCTTGTTAATAGTAATTCATGTGTTACGTTAACGTTATGTGCCACATGAGTGTCAATTTAATCCCTGAAGCTGTGTATTTAATCTGAATTTAGTCCCTGCGTTCAAAAATAGCCCCAAATCTAAAAAATCAAAACCCCAAAGCACGAACCAGTGAACCACAATCCCTCAACGCCCCCCGAAACCAACCAACACTCAAAACCTCCCAGTGCTAGCCTAAGAGACGTGGACGCGTTGATCTGTGTTGTAACCTTAAAAAAAGAGCAACATCATATGAGCAATCATACTCTGTCTAAGTGTTTCCCTGTTAAGATGACACTCTGCACTTTGGCCAATGGTCATATACTTATAGAGAGTATTAGGATCTCTTGTAATTGATTAACATTTTGAACTGAAAAAAAAATCACACAAAGCAGGAGATATTTAGAGAATTTTTTTGTTGAGGATATAACTTAGAAGGCACAAATCAACCCCACTATCATGTTTAGGAAAATAAAAACCCATGTAAGAGTAACTTTGAAATTAGAATATCATAATTGTGAAAATATATTGGCCAATCTAGCCGGTTTAATTGAGCTAGTTAAGTAATTGGTTATGTTGAAGTGAGAAGCTAAAAAAACTCAGGATCAGTGTAAACTGATAAAACGATCCAAATTCAGTTAAAACCGATGCTATTGGACCAGGCTGAATTGGTCATATTTAAAAATGTAGAAAATTTATATTTTCATTTAAAATTTAATAAAAATATATTTTATTCAACAAAAAATACTTATACATGGATTATTATTTATTTTTGTCTAATAAAATATACATTAAGAATTTTATGTTAGTTTAAACAATCCATATTTTCTCAGAGCAAAATGATGGTGCAATTTTATAATGGGGAAAAAATCTCTTGGTTTTGTCAACACTCAAGTAACTGCACATCAATTTTTCTATTTTCAGAATCAATTCTAAAATTTAGTCTACCAACTCTCAAGTAGTGGGTCCCTATGAATACGCGAGTAGACCCTCACACTAAGAACATGACCACATAGCCGTTGTTGAAGTTCTTTGGTCCATCTTCACACACGCTCCTTCTTCACTTCACTTCACTTCACTTCACTCACTGCAACACAAAAATGGTGAAATTCTCAGACCTCTCCGACACCGAAGACTCTGCAATCAACGAAATCATCTCCCAAGCACAAGACGCATGCCTTCTCGACCAACTCGCCGCCATCAACTGCGCCGGTGTCACCGACTCCGTTCTCCCCTCCGACCTCGATTCCCGTTTCCGCAAGCTCAAATCTCTCCCCGCAAACCGCACCACCCCACCAACCTTTAACGCCAAAGCTCGAAGCTTTTCCACCCTCAGTTCAAGAACCCTCAATAAAACCGTCATGGGTAGCGACCAATCTCCCAATTTTTCTCCTCCAAAAAACGATCCAGAACCAGATGAACACACAGAAAAGGTGAAATCGAAATCAAAACCGAAACATGGGTCTGTTTCTGCTTCCCCACCTTCAGGTTCTTCTCATACCTCTGAAGAAAGCTCAATTTCTTCGCTGTTTAGGTCGGAAGGGAAGGGTTCGAAGCAGAGGACTCTGTTTTCACCGTCGCCTCCTCGAATGGCGGGTTGTTTCTGGTGCTCTCCGAAGAAGAAGAAGAAGAAGAAAAGCAAGGAGAATGTTGTTGGTGGCTGGGATCAAAGTGATGAGTTGTTTTCTGATTTGGGAGGTTTGTCGTTGAGCAAGCAAAGGAAGAAAATGCTGAAGATGGCAATGAAGGAAGAAGAGAAGGTTAGCCGTGAGGCTGAGAAGATTGTTGAGTGGGCTAAGTCTGTATCTGCCAGGATGAATATTTCAGATATTGAGGATGAGCTCAGTGATGATTAGGGTACAATGCTCTTCATTTAGATATATTCTAGGTCCAAATTGCTTTATTAGGTTTTGTTATAATGTACTGCAAAATTGCATTCTGTTCTTACTTCTTATAATGTTCTATACAAATGTCTAATAGAGTTTGGTGATTGTCTATATTTTGTTATACAAATGGTGATATTTGGCGAATTTGTTTCGATTTCATGATCTTCATAGACATAGTTCTTTCTTCTTATAATGTTCTATACAAACAAATATCTTATAGAGTTTGGTGATTGTCTATATTTTGTTATACAAATGGTAATATTTGGCGAATTAGTTTCGATTTCATGATCTTCATTGACATAGTTATTAGTCTCCTGGCCTTTTCATTACATTTTTGAATGAAATGCGAAGTACTTGTAGCATTGTAATGTCTTTGTACACTAGCAATTTCTTGCAGGTTTACAACTCTTATCTACTTTGTTCAAGTGTGGAGTTTGTTTTGGAGTTTATTCACATCCCATATCTACTTTGTTACAGCTATTCTTGTTTTTTTTTTTCCTCAACTGCACTCATCACTGAATCAGGATGAGTAATTTATTTTAGACATCAACCATTTTTCTGAGGTGTTTGTTGATAAGGAAGTTATTTACGACATGTGCTTGTCTAACATCATTATTAGTTACCTTAAAGTTAACATTGTTTAACATGATGAAAAGGGAAACAATTAATGTGTATGAAACTTCAATATGTTTCACTCTTTCCTATTATGTGCACGGTGTTTGCTTTATGGGATTGTCACACTCACATGGATCTCTGGAAACACATTGCATCATGCAACTGAAATGTAAAATTGAAATGGTAAACAAATATCAAACAGATCTGCAAAAGAAGCAATGTCTGTAAAAGCTGATTCTGATCCTTCTTGTGCAAGAAAGTTCGTACTTTTATTTTCTTTATTTGGCGCTCAACTTTGCAGGTACACATAGCATGCATGTGAAAACATAGTGGGGGAGAATCTGATATGTTTCAGAAAACCTTTATAGAATCAATCACAGCTTTATAATTTGAGTTGGACAATGATCTCAGAGAATGCCCTGAGCTGTTTAATATACCATCAGCTTCATTCTTTGGTTGTAGCTTTTGAATTACTAGCAAAAGAGAAAAAGAAGAAAGTCAACATAGCTGGAGGCAAAGTGTTCAAAGACGAAGAAATTCTGTAAATTGGACAGAACCTCAGCTTAGTATAGTTCTTCCTGTAGGGATGGTTCGCACATTAATAGACCTTCTTATAAAATTGATAGACAATAAATATCAGAATTGATTCCCTACTATTAAAATCAATTATTAGGTGTTTGTATAATTCCTTTTACGATTAGTTTTAGCTTCAGAATCAATTTTAGGATGAAACTTCAAAAAACTAACTTCTCAACTGAATGTCATAAACAAGAATCACTTTTTTTTATAAATGTATTTTAACATATATCACTTCAATTCAACTCGCGTTTACTATATTGATTTTACTAGAATAATTTTTTTAAACATAAATCCAAACAGGCACTAAATATGTCGCAACACAGGTAGATCATTCAAAAAGTTTCCCAGTGACTTTCTCCCTTATCTTCACGCACATGGCTACTAAGCTGAAATGGAGGCAAGTGCTTTCTTGCTTATTCATGCTACCATGCAATAATAGTGTGGACTTGCATAAATTGATGTGTTTAGGTACCAGTTTGACGTGATGAAATTTGATGTCTAGTTTTCTTACGCCTCTATACATGTTGCCTACTTGCCTTCACACTCAGCATGTGAGCTACCCCTCCCTCGTAGGTAGAATTTTATGATATAGTCTTGTTTGAATATTCATTTTGTTTTTAGATAATCTGCTGAAACCATTTATATCACTTTAACAGAAGCTATATTGATTTCTTGCTAGTCTGGCAAGACCTCACCACTTTATAAAGATACAAAATAATTATGTTAGCAACTCTTTCTTTCTAACACTGAACACTCTCATTGATTGTTAAAATTCAAGTGGAATCCACATAAATTTCAACAAATTAATGAGAGAGTGTTGGAAAGATATTGTTAGCACTCCTATTCGAAGATTTCTAGATACGACAATAATTTCCGCCATAATTTCATTTAGAAATACAGAATCCTCTATAAATATGGACAGCAGAAGTTCAACATTTATCCACATTGCTAAGTTTCTCATCTTGAAACCTAAGCTCCTTAAAATGACCCCAAGGGCTTAAGCAAATGTCAATCATAAATCAATCTACATATTTAAACTGCTACATTTCCTATTATATATTTTATGCTCACATATACAAGATACTGCACAGATGACAGAACCACTCAAAAATAATAGCAAGCACATGAATGCTATGGCTTTTCCGTGATTACGAGAATATACAATTATTGCCTCATCACCAATTCAAAAGAACAGTGTCGACTTTATTCCGTTATCTTGCTGGCTGGTATTAAGTCCTGTCTCTGTACATAAGCAGAGGGAAACCATCCAGCGTTTCCTTTGCATTCTCCTTCAGACCATCCATTGGAACCAACCTGGAAACGTATTATTGAAAATGAGTCTATTTATATGGAGAACAATTGATGCATAAAAAAATAGAAAAAAAAGGCAGCCCGGAACATTAAAGCTCCTGGGAAAGGGTCCGACAACATTTTTTATTGTATGCAGCCTCATATTCGAATAGAAGTCCTTAAAGAAATACCTGGCGAACTACAACATAATCATCAACTGATAGATTTAACTCCCCCTCTGCTTGAGCATCAAATGGATGTATTACCTACAAGACAAGCAATGGCGAGCATGAATCAATTTGAGAATGTAAATGGAATATATCACTGGTTTGAGTTCTAAAATATTTGAACAATACCAAAACAAAACATGAATCCTTTTTTGCAGCAAGATTTCTCAATGTGTGTGTGTGGGGTATCCGTTGCAACAAAACCAAAGCTTAATTATCTTTATGGGCTTCATCTTGTGCAATCAACTGCAAGAATGTGGCCATGTAAAATGCAAGAGCAAGAGCTCTAAAGACAGATTTATTCTTACCTTTGCAAAAAAGTATGTGCCTGTTTGACTGTGTTGTTTATAATCAATGCTGTTTGAATTAGCATTCTCATCTGCAGGTTGATTGTGTCCATCTTTTGGCAGAGGAAATGATGTAGATTCTTTTGGTTGTCTCTCATCAACCATCTAACTCCAAAAAAATCCAATAGAAGGACATGTTATGAATTTGATCAGTACAAAAAAGCAATGTTCAGAATATTATTGCTAGAAGCCAACATGTAGACTAGACATTGAAACTAGGAATTATTTTCCTAATTTGAAAGAAGATTTGGCTACATGGTGGCTAACCTCAGCACATAGTTTCTCTAGAATAACAAGGGCATGACGATGATAGGCTCTCTCTGCATCCACCTGTCAATGGAAAAGGGTAGAAAATGATTTTGGGAGGTTGGATAAGAACAATTTTCTCAAGGCTCAAAAACCATACAAAATAGAACTACAATCAACGTTTACAGTGAAACAAACATAAGATAACTCAATATGAATGATGAGAACCAATTTTTTTGGTAAATGTAAGAGCATCTCCTCTTGTATGAACAACAAATAATGATATCTTCAAAACTTTAACAGTTTAACATTCAATCAGCTGTTAGCTATAAAGTAATACTGCAATAATCTATGATGTTTAGCATCAGTGAGGAACATAAAAGTAAAACCAGCAATCACATGATAGGATCTAGCAATACCATTGTACAAAGGCTCTTGAGAGTTATCTGTTGCTGTTGTTCTTCAACTGACAACATAGCGGTTGTTGCTTCTCTACCAAGTGCCACCAAGGCAGATTTAAGCTCTTTCGACCTTGTTTCTGCATTTTGAAGCCTCATAGAACTGTCTGCAGAAACAGAAGAATCCCTCAACTTTGATCGACGCCTCAAAACTTCAGCAGCCTGATGAGAAGATATCTAAGATAAATATCCTGTGTTGCACACCACCATATGCATGCCATTGTGGCAGTAAATTATTACCTGCGCTTCTACCTCTTGCCGAAGTTTATCATAGCGGTGAGTGAGGTGGCGTGCATCCTCTAGAGGAGCTCCTGTTATTTGTGCCCGCAGTGGCTCAGAAATCTATACAAAACCTAAAGCAGAATTAGAAGCACCAATTGGGGGGAGGGAGGGAAGGAAAAGACATGATTGGAAGTCTCTATGTTTTTTGTTTTTGTTTTTGGATAAATGGAAGGCTCAAAATATGAGTATATGACATACAAATTGAAGGTAAAAGACAATTTGTTTACAAAATAAAAGGTAATTAAGTAATATTTCTAAAGAACAAAGAGTTCCATTGAGTAATAGTTCCTTTAAGTTGTCTAAGTAAATAATTCTAAGAAACTAGGGCTTCTTGTTACTGTCAAGCAAAAAGAACTAATTGTCAAATAGCCAATTATCCCAAAAGCTTAAGTTGTTGGGTAAGGGCCACATGAATGGCTTTATATTATATTCTAACACTAATATCCTAAATCCTAATACAAGTATGAATTATGAAGCAACACTGTTGATTTATACTAGCTTAAGTTGAACTTTCCAAAACTCGTATGATGTTATAGTAAAAAACTACTTCAGCGACTAGCAATCAGATAGGCATAATATCATCCTAAAAACTTTAATCTGCACATTAATATATCATATGCTCTACGGTAACAAAGTCTTTTACAAAAAAAACTTTTAAAGACTACGGAAGAAATTTCCCAAAAGATTACCTGATCACCTAAGATCCCAAGCAAAGTCTCCCTCTCATTCTCCACTATATCATACGAGTTACCCAATTGAATAGAAGCCCTTGAAAGAGGGTAAGTACTGCCTTGATTCTCGGTCCCATATTTACAGAAGTCCTTCGCCAACTTTCTTACTGAAGTACATAGCATAAAACAACAATTATAACCCCTGAGGCTAAAATCAAATCAAGAACATAAGGCAAAAAGTCAAAAGCAAATTCACCTATCTCCATCTGCTTGGAACTAACAGCAACGAATCCTTCAATACCGCGAACAATATGCCGCTGAAAATGCTGCAAGCATAATAACGGTTAAAACTTTGACCAAACAACAAAACTCTCTGAATTTTCAATGCAATGGACTAATTACAGAAATACACCTTAGCTGTCTTTGTAGAAGTGTATAACTTCTGCAGTTGCTGATGACACTCAATTTCAGATTCATCAGTCATGAGCGATTCATTGCTAAGTTGGCCCAATTGTCTAAGTATAGCCTGCAAAACAACAATCATCAATATCACACAGTAAAATGAACAGTTTACAATCAGAATCTACACTTTCTGTTTAAGGATCCCACACCATCAGTTGAAACCTGAAGCAATAACTTGCCTCTATGCAAAATCACTGTAAAATTTCTTAAATTAATACCATCATCCCTTGCTAGAAAAGCAACTTTAACCTAAATTGTAAACAAATATACTAGTATACTAGTACAGAAATCACCACCCCACATAAAAAAAAGGTTCAATCTGAGAGAGAAGAAAAAGAATAAGAATCATCATCACCTGTTGTTGCCTGGCAACTTGCTCTCTCAACTTGCTAGCTTGCTTCCGTATAGCATCCATTCTTCACCTTTTTTTAGAACGGAGAGGAAGTGATCGGAGAAACAGTGTGTTGGGGTTTCAATTGGTTGAAGCAGAGAAGATAGACATGGATGTTGAAAAAGAGAAAGGGGGTTTTGGAACAGTTAGAACAACACAACGGAACAGATACTGTCTACAATAATGATATAGGAGCGTGAAAGTGAAAACTGCTATCAATGTGTTGTTCATGTCGGGTTAAGAGAGAGAGAGAGAATCTGAGGGGAAAAAAAGTGTCTTTTTAAGATTTCCACCAAATACGCTCTTGACTTTCGGAGATAACTCTAGTTTTACATTTTGAACTTTTACAAATTAATATGATCAATTCATTAATTAATATTTAATACCATGGGAAAATATTAGACGAGTGTGATTGACACATAAGAGAGACAAGTCAAAGATCAAATATGTGATTCAACTTTCAAGATTCAAGGAGGTGGAAATATTCTTTTGAAGGTGCAAAAATCAAAATGGGGATTAAGCTAATACATTATGCATGTAAATGGAGTACACGTTTTATGAACTTTCAACATTTTTAAGTTTATTGTCAATTATATTTTTTTTGGATATGTAATAATATTTTATTTTTCTTATCTAAATCTCACCTTAAATTTTTCTAGTGTAGTACTAATACGAAAGAATAAGAATAAGTTAGACTATTTTTATCTGAAGCAAGTCATGAAGAGGAAGGTACTATCGAGTATCAAAGGAAACCATATTGTCTGCACAAACTCAAAGCAAACAATCTGAAAGTGTAATAATTTTTGTCTGGGTTTTTACTTTTTACAAAATTTATTTAATTTTTTGGAGAGTATATTTACTTACTCGATAGATAAAAGATTATAATTCTTTTAAGGTCCAATTACGTGCTAAAGTGGTGGGACTCGTCCTAATTGTATCTTCTCCATATACAATTCTTGAGAATAAGTTCAAGGAAAGTGACAAAAGTGGCAATCTAAGATTTTTATTTGAAGAATGATTCTGAATTTCTTCACAATTTAAATTTGCGAGGTCAGTCGCTTTTATATAACGTGTAACATAACGGCTCTTAACCAAATACTATTACAGTGACAACGATCACTTAACTAATAGTGGAACTAATGTTACTGACCATAACAACCATAACCGAACTCAACATAGCAATACACTAATATACCCACAGAGAATACAACAGAAGCTAATCACTACTCTATAGTCCTCTTAAGTGTGAGAGAATCTATGTTTTGTGGTTATATTCTACATTTATATTGTGTTCTTTATTTTATTAAAAAATGCATTTTTGTCAGCCAAATTGTAAGAAGCATTACAAAACACAAACATTTACAGACAAGTGAAACCAGCATCTTTTGATGAATTCTTTTGTGGAAACATATATTACAAAAAAAATAACAAGAATCACTTGCAAAAGTAGACTTTCTGAGCTTGTACACATTCATATACACTTAAATTGGAGAGGACAAATGTGACTAAGATTACAAATGCTAACAAGAGTGGGAAAACGAAATAGGAAGGGAGAACCACTATCAAGTTACACATGCAACTCAGAAGACAAAGAAATGCATGAACATGTCCAATGATGACATCCGACAGAGGACCACAAATTCTGTCGCGAAGTGGTCTAATGAAGACATCTGTCATCACAAACCTTAAGAATGAATGCAATCGATATAAAAAGTGGCACTGTAGATTCTGAGCCTCTTTCTTCGCTTCTGACTTCCAAGCAATTTGCAGTGACATGGATGCAAACACAACATACTGTCCAATTTATCTTCGCGAGCTTTCTAGTCGGAATCATAGAAGTCACTTGGGCATGGAGTTACGACCTCCGATTCTAGCAACTGGACCACTCGGTGCATCGTGGGTCGATCCTCTGGACTTGAGGAAACACACTGAATCGCCATAGTGAGCAAGGCATCAAGGCTGTCTACCTGCACCCCCTCACACAGTGGATCCACAATTTCCCTCGCCCTATTTTCCGTAATAAGAAAATTCAACTGCAAAGATGGTGAATAAGTGGCATCAGAATGGGAATCTTGCTTTGTAATTATCACATAACAAGCTACAAAGCTTATATATGTACTAGAATGTACTAGAAGATGATAACTAATTTCAGTTATTTTACAGTGTTTAAAATACTGGAAAAGAGATAATAATTCGCACTAAAATCTAAGTGCATAGCTTACCCAACCAACAATATTGAGACCCTTTTCAATGAACGATGCATCTGTTGGCCGCTTTCCACTCAGCACTTCAAGTGTCAGCACACCAAAACTATACACATCAGTCTTCTCAGTTGCTCTGCCACTTTGCATATACTCTGTAGTACAAAGGCTTGATCAGGCGTGTAGTTAAAATGGAAAACTAATAGTCCAACAAAAACCCACATTTTAGCACACCCCAAACATAACCAGCCACTCCAAGTAACGAAATGGTGAAGCTTAACATGTATATTGATTATTAGCAGCTACTTTATGTTATAAAGGCTTTGAAGTTTGAACATATTCAACAATTTTCTCTCATGCTCCCCCTCTCTCTTTAATGGCCAGAGGAAGAAAGACTTCAACACCGATGTATTTCATCTTTCTCATAAATCAATCTAGTACAATTTCAGAAGCACTTACAACAGAAAGATATTTCCTGTGAACACATCAAAACAAGAGATAAACATATAAATATCCATGCAGTATGAGACCACGTATTAACTAGAATATCCATGCAGTATGAGACCACGTATTAACTAGCTATACATACCCTGACACCAGCAGAATTTGATTAATAATTTAAAGGCTAAAATCATTAATCATGCTCCAGCCAACTATCTATCAGGTCAATATCATATCCATTCAACATTGCTTACCTGGAGCAAGATAACCAAATGTCCCAGCAACAATTGTGGTGATGTGAGATTCTTCATCCTCCAGAAGTTTTGCAAGTCCAAAATCTGAGACCCGAGCATCCAATTTTCCATCAAGTAAAATGTTGCTCGATTTTATATCTCGGTGTATGATTCTAGGGGAACAATCATGGTGTAAGTACGACAGCCCTTTTGCAGCCCCCATTATTATATTCAAGCGTGAATCCCAGTCTAGTTGCTCAGATCTTTCTGTGCAATGCATCACAAACAACATTATCCTCCCAAAAAGATTAAAGCAGAGATAATGACTGTACTAGCTTCCATGTCAATTGAATTTGTATCAAGTATCAACTAGTGCAGAATAAATGAGAAGGCCAAATTTAACAATCAAACAATTAAAGCATATAATAGCACCACATCCCAAGCAGATAGAAATTTTAATAAGTTTGCAACCAAATTTTGATGCATCAAAATGTTCCATACAACATAATTCCCGGTTGAGTTGTATTCAAAAAGCACTAAAGTTTTACATGCTCAGCTGCTATGGAAAAGAAAAGGTTGCAATTGCAAGTACTTGTTTAATAATGAATGCGTGTAACATATTACATATATATTTATGTAGGGACCTTTTTTGAGAGTTTTTAATCAAGGAGAACTAGATGATGATTACCACATGTAAGCATTGACGTTCTAATTAGTAATTGCCATATGCCAGCCTTTAAGTCCAGCACTAGCGCCCAATAATACAGCTGTACTTGTTTCATGCATTAATTTGATGATGAAAATCTATTAAGTATTTAAATAGGCATCTTACCATGAAGAACTTCATCGAGACTACCACCAGGTAGGTAGTCATATATTAACAACTTTGACGTAGGTGAATTGCAATATCCTCGTAAGTTCACTAGGTAACGGTGTTTGATGCTACCAAGAATTTGAAGCTCCCTCTCAAAAAAACGATCAAAGCCCTCATTCAACTTTACAATCCTTTTCAAAGCAAATACATTGCCGTCATCCATTGCAAGCTTGTAAACGGTTCCAAATCCCCCTACCCCTATTATATGTTCCTCATTCAAAGTCTCTAGTTTCTTAATAATGTCTTTCGAAGAATATGGTAGGTCTCCATGAAACATCACTATTGAAGCACCTACAAGACATTATTTGGAGATATTAATATTCAAGGGTTTTTCAATGCATGGAGCATGAAAAGCAAGCTTAAACAGGTCTATCTGCAAGCCAAAGAAAGACAAGGTCACCTGCACCGACATCCATTGCCAGACTTATTCTATCATTTTTACCAAACTTTTTATAAAGAAAACAACCCCAGAAACACATTAGTGCCACCAAAAGTAGTGCACCCACAGTTGCTGATGCACTGATGAGCAGCCGGCCAGAATATTTCTTCTTTCCATTTTGATTTGAATCTAGAAAGAGCAAAACAAGAAGTCAAAATGTAATTCGAAACAACGCGATCCAATTAACTGTAGTATATACATATATACAACACTGTTGATACTGTTTCGTGAAAACAAAAACTCATTAAAGTCCAATCAAAGCTATGCCAAGGAATCAAAAGTCAGACAAAAATTATGATCTGTTTGCTTGCACTATTAAGAAATCTCGAACAAAGACAGAATCTTGATTATTAACTTCATAATGAACTATTTCTAAAAAAATTAATCAATTTTAAACAAAGCTTGCTCACAGCTGCTAAATTTTTCCTTCATTTATTCAGTTTGCCTGGTTGGACATTTTGAATAGCCCAACAAACAGAACTTTATTCAAAAAATAGAGGGACTCCTCTGACTGATTGACTTTGTATACATACACCCAAAGACCCAAACACCAAAGTTTCTCATATTTTCCGTTGATTGCAGTCCGATTATGAAATGCCACCAGAACCTTGTTGTGACTCTACTTCACCCTTATTTATATGACAATATAGGTCCAGGATTGAAAATTTAACCAAAAAACATCAACCAACTTCAAAATATCCTCAACAAAAGTTTCCCCACTCTTCATTTCAGCTCCATCTAAAATCAGTTGAGGACTTAAAATACCACCTTTTATTGAAAAGATTTAACCAGAATATTTATAAAGCTAAAGGTTCAAATATTTAACCTAAAAATATGAAAAGACGATACATCATTAAAACAAAGAAAGATAGCAAGATTGGCACGAGGATAAATGAAGGATTAAGGACTTGGTTCAAAATCATGTTGTACCCGAGGAATTAGATGTATTTGTCCCAGGCGAGCCATCTTTACATGTTGAACTGATTTGCGCTCCACACAAACCGCGATTTCCAACAAAGCTACAAAAATGAATACTTTTCTCAAATATTGATCCATAGAGGTAGACAATACATTAGGACAGTCTAATAATATCAATGATCATCAAGGGAAAAAATGTAAACATAAAATTATTCATGATATTTATGTCCTGACTTAGTACATCTATAAAAATATCAGCCAGAATAACATAATAAATTATCACAAGACTGGACAGCTAATATGAGGCATATTCGGAATTAATCTATGCCTAAAGGAAAACTAAGATGGATTTCAACATAACAAAACAACAATATCAAATGCCATGATTCCTGTGAAGGAACTGCAAGACTTCTTCTTTGTCATGAACCAACTATCACAAAAGTTTATTCTGATAATTTTTTAAACGGAACGCCTCTTCATTCAACTAAGAAAAATACAAGGCAAAAGTATGCAGCTCACAGTATGAAAAGTCATAAAATATTTCTAGCTATGTCACATTCCAAACAAAGAGAAAGTAGAATTGAGAAATTTATTAAATTTAAATGTGTGACTACCAAGCAAACCAGAAAAGAAAAAAAAAAGATAAAAGATAAAAAGACGGTTTAAATATTATAACATATATATAATGAAAATTGTAAGATTTTGAATACATAAATAAAAGCTTAACTAACTAATACCATGGAGTGTGACAAGACTAATATTAATACATTTGATTAAAATTAAACTTTAATACAAAAAAAAATAGCCAAGGATAACTTAGGAAACTACAATAATGAGTTGTTAATGTACTGTGTGCATTAGCAATTGAGAGTGCCAATAGCTTCACCCTGAAAACCCAAGGATGCAAACAAACTATACAGCCAATCAGGCATATTCCCATCAGAACTTAAACCTACTGATAATCTATAAACAGAAAAAACTGTACTTACGAGCTTCCAGCAAATTTGGCAAGGATACCGTCCGAAGGTATTGGTCCGACCAGAAAATTGGCTGATACATTACTGCAGAGTATCCAACAAGACCACGATAGTAAAAAATTTCATTTGATAACAAAATGCCAAACTAATAAAAATGACCAATAAAAAAACAGAGCAGAAAAGAGTAAGTCTACATACAAGTATTTGAGGTTCTCCAACTTCCCAAGTGATGCTGGAATATTCCCATCAAGGGAATTGCTTGATAAATCCCTGTAAAATAGGGAGACATGGTGATGAAGGAACTAACTAATTTTCTCAAATGTATATATATATATATATATATATATATTTATATATATATATAACTTGAATTTGATAAAATATATCTATATTTCATTGATAATACGTGACTGAAAACTACAATATAGACTAACAAATAGATAAAAAGAAACTAAATCTATCTAAACCTATCTCTAATTAAATAGATATCATCTCTATTTAAATAGATACTAATGTAAAATAGATAAACAAATCTTAACTATATCTCTATGAGATAAGACTAATAATAAACTAAATCTTAACAGATATTCAACACTCCCCCTCAAGCTAAAGCTTACTTAGCTTTAAGCTTGTCACAAATCTAACCCAAGAAGAAAATTATCTTAATAGATATCCTTAATAATGACGGTCTTGGCGAATCTCTGAATTGAATAACCTTTCAAACTTCTAGTAAATTCATGGGCAGGCAAAAGACAACTTCTCATACTTGATCTGGCTGAAACTGATGCAAGACAAAAACCAATTCTTCTGGAGTGTCGTAGGGTAGCTGAGCCAGCAAACAAGGGCGAAAAACCAGCAACAATATGCCCGAAAACAAAACAAGGCTGAAACAACAACTCACCAACAACAACCACACAGAAATAAAACACACTTGAGGTCAATCGATTGATGGCTTCTAAGACAAACAATGGTGTCAACTTTGACACAGACAACTCTCAAACATTAGAGAGTGGGCCAGCGCAACTCGCAGCTGAAGCCCTAAAACCAAAACCAATAACTCTCAACTAGAGAGTGGGCCAGCGCAACTCGCAGCTGAAGCCCTAAAACCAGAAAACCAAACAATCGAGACAAAACAAACGAAGGTGACATTGTCACCTTCAAAACCAAATTGCATAAAGTCAGCCAAGATCAATATAATAAGAGCATCTCGAACCATGAGACGCAAACTAAGATCTCAAACAGCAAGAAACATCGCTCGCAGATGAGAAAAACACACCAGACCCATGAACCAAACTGGAAGAGGAAGACCGGACGACCATTAACGGTGGCGCCACAACACACGTCAAATAGAAGACCTTAAAATTCAAATCTGGCCGAAACACAAATAGGACCAGCGAGAACAATGCAGCGGAGCAATACAATTAGATTCAACCTGATGCTTCTGCCTCTCCCAAAAACATTAGCACAAACTGGATTATGGAGAAATAGGAAAGCAAAGGAACGCAACAATCTGAATCAGATTGTTGGATACTCCAAAACACACTGCTATTAAACAATCACCATAGAAGCATCATTCTTGGATACAACCTCCACCAAACCAGCAACAAGGATAACGATTGTCGGCGGTGGTTGACTGTGGTCTCTATTAGGATATTTAGCAATATCCAACACTTCCCCTCAAGCTATAGCATACATGTCATATGCATAGCTTGTAACAAATATAATTAAGATTTAACAATATCCAGATCCTCCCCTCAAGCTAGAGCATATATGTCATATGCAGAGCTTGTAACAAATATAATTAACTTGAGAAGCCGCTGCTGCCGGAGAGAGAAATTCCCAAAAACAATCCAAAAATCTTTTCCAACTCTAAAACCACAACTATGCCGACCAAAACCATGGGAATATGCTAGACCCTCCAGCCGTATTGGGAACTTGACATCACATGAGCCAACAATGTTCTGATTCTTCTGAATCTTGAAATCCTTATATTTGTGAAACTTTTATTTTTTTCTCGTGAAGGTAGCAGCCCATGATGCAATTCCCATTAGCCAGCTTCCAATGGAATTGAAAATTCCAAACTCAAAATACCACACTTGCCAAATCCAATAACAGTCGTAATGTGGCATATGGTTGCATAGCCACAATTTCAAGAAAAACGCTTCCAGATCTGAAAGCAAAACCAGATGAGTCGCCATTGGCGGCAGCGACGGTCGGTGGTGGCAGGAGGCGATCCAAAAAAGAGCAAAGGACACCGAATTCCTCTTTAGCAGGTGATCTTCAAAACGCATCAGCCATGGAGAAGATAGAAAAAACAACCAGAAATCAAAGAGGGGTTGACTAACCAGCGTGAACAGTGCACAATGAGGAGATGGCAAAGCAGGCCCAAAACATAGGACCCAAAAACCAAATAGCGGAGAGAGACATCACGAAAGCAACTACGGTTTCAAGACAAAGGGGAGTGTATTTTAGAAAGAACGAGGCCGTAAGAAAACGGCTAGAGTTAACAAGCGCGGAAGCAAAGTACGAAAAATAAATCCAAAGAGATTTGGAAAGTAGCCATGAGGGGGCTCACGGGGGAGGAGCCCCCTCACAGCGGTAGGATCGAAACTTGCTCTGATACCAACTTGAATTTGATAAAATATATCTATATTTCATTGATAATACGTGACTGAAAACTACAATATAGACTAACAAATAGATAAAAAGAAACTAAATCTATCTAAACCTATCTCTAATTAAATAGATATCATCTCTATTTAAATAGATACTAATGTAAAATAGATAAACAAATCTTAACTATATCTCTATGAGATAAGACTAATAATAAACTAAATCTTAACAGATATTCAACAATATATATATATATATAAACTCACTAAACAACCGAACTACTAAAGGCAAAGTTCTTTCCTAAATTAGCAGACACATGTGCATGATAAATATACCCACACCTCATGCATGAACACGGAACACCAGACAACAACCAACAACAAAAGCCTTAAACCACTAGATGAAGTCAGCTATATGGATCACACTACGCCATTGAGCTCAATCAAAAACCAACTTTGTTGGATACACACCAGACAAATGATCTCAAAGTTTGCTTTTTGTTTTAATGTGTATTCTTGGGCCATTTATTCATCAAATGAAAACAGAACAACACTGTACTACAATATCTTCAGTGTTTGATTCTGATAGGTACACTCAGTTAATTGGATTAGTTAGTTAACACTAAACACTTCACAGAATAATAGTTTGTTAGTTAATAGGTTAGTGAGTGACGCATGTTGCCCGTAAATATGAGGAGGGGTTGAGAGGGATGGATGTCTAGTCATTTTTTATAAAATACAGGCTCTTTGGGATTCAGAAACAAATAATTAAATATAAATAAAAAGAGAAGTATAAACTTAATAGAAACTCACAAATTTTGAAGCTGTGAAAGGTTTCCTATTTCACTTGGAATCATTCCACCAAGGTAATTGCCCTGTAAAAATCTGCACAACCGGAAGTAAAAGTTATTACCAAGCAGCAATATAGAAAAATTGGATTTACGCAATTTAAAACTCAACATACAAAACAAGATCTAGTAGTTATATTATATAAGCTTTCTTCCAGAAAGTGAAGTGATATTAGAAACTAACTCCAAAATGTCAAGCTCTAAGTGTGACCGTGAAGTATACCATAACATGTGATGCATGGCTATGCAGAAAGTAAAATTGTTTGTATGAATATGTAATAAGCAATAGTATGAGCATTAAATCAATGTTAACAAAAGTGAAATTCTGTTGTTAAATTGAATTGTCCAAATATCACCATCAACAAAGCTAAATGCCGATGATTTTCCAGGGTGAACAGAAAAACAAGAAAATGGTACAAAACTTAGCTAATGAACCAAATTTAATACATACATTCCTTCCAATTCAGTGCAATTTCCCAATTCTGATGGAATTTTCCCATAGAAGTTGTTGTTATGAAGAGCACTACAACAGATATACATTATCATTAGATTACAAATTATATAACAGAATTGAATAACTTAAAAGAAAAGATATATGCAATAAAAAAAATTAAAAATACATACAGAACTCTCAGATGCTCTAGCTTCCCAAGGTCAGGTGATAAAGAGCCACTTAACCTACGGTGAGATAGACTCCTAGAATATCATCAATGAAAGCAAAGTTAGATAAAGAATTTCTGGCATAAATGCCAGCAAATCTCCTGTCATATCAAGTATTGATTTCAAGAATTTCTTCGATGAACTTAATCACCTCTTTCCATGTTACCAATCTCAAGGGTATTGCCTCAACCCATTTCAAAAAATAATCTACTCCCACTAGGATGTATTGGTGAAGTGTACACAGATGCAATGTGTCAAGGAAATTTACGCATAAAAGAGCGTTCTAACTTCTATCTTGCTTCAATTACAACACCACTCCAATACAAAACCCACAAAACAAAAGAGAGGAGGATTAACAGAAACAAGATTTAAAAAATGGTGGACTCAGTAGGGTGGAAGAAATTTAAGTCTATCATTATGTTGTCAAAACATCGTAGACTAAGGCCCAGTTTAGATGGGAGCTTCTCAACTAAGGTAAGTATTTGGTTCCTAACTTAGGAATATAAACCTTATATGTTTGTAGGTATTTATGACGAAGTTAGATGAGATAACTTTTTAAAAAAGTGATGCTGGTCTCAACTAATAGACAGGTTATTATTTAAAAGACTCATTGTAATTGCAAAATTATTTCACCTTTTCTACTTTTATAATTGCTACTTGATAAGTTTATCCAAGCTAGCTCTAAAGCAAGGAGAAAAGGAAAAGGGGCTTTTGTTTTATCAGAAATTCACAATCAGTAATAGTTGCTAGAATTAGGTAATACAATTGTTTACATAACTTAAAGTCTAAATCAGAATATAAATGTTTCAGACGTGGCAATGAAGCTTTCATGAAAATCTGGTCTGGCATGCTTATAAAATTACATGACTCGTGAAATAATCTATTTACCCTCTACGTGATACATGTGACGAATTACAACAGTCAGTCAAAACAAGATGACGTAAGAAACATTTCCATCAGTACAAAACCGTGTCTTGTAGCAAGTGCAATACAAGAAATGCAAAAATTATAAACTCACAGATGCGTTACTCTCTTGGTTTTTGGATCACATTTCACTCCCTTCCATTTACACGGGTTCGGCTCCTCTGGCCTCCATCCTAAACCATCAGAATTAACAACTGCTGTCCTGAAGCTGAGAAGTACCTCACCTATATACGTGGAAGAATAATATAACTATCAAAACCATTATGCAAGAGAAAAGGAGTCGACAGCATAAAAAGTGAAAACTAGTTAAATGTTAATTTAAACTAAGTCACATGAATGAACAAATGCAAGCAAGGAGGGAGTGAAGCTCTAAAGTAGAATTCCAAAGTTTTGACTTAGCTTCAAAAAAAGATTATGAAATCATAATGGAAAAACAGAGGATATCACAAATATAGTTAAGATATGAACAAAAAATTAAAGACGTTCATAATAAAGTACGGCCAAATTTAGTATCATATCAATATGAAATGCGACCAAATCAGAAGCAGACTTATATCCTAATTAAGCATGGCTTCTAAAATAAGAAATGCATATAATTTTTAATCATACCATCAGGACTGGTTGCTTCACTTTTATAAGTTACAACATGTATCAGCGAAACAAAAAGAAGCCGCCACAGCCATTGCCATTTTATCAGACAAATGCCCATAGCAAAACTGTTCAAAATTGATATAACTAACAAAAGTCATCTGAGACAGCAGTATCTAAAATGTCCCTCTCCCGTCTCCACCATGTAGCTAGCTATCTAGTCCGCACGAACATCACCAGCGCAATCCAACGCTGCCTGCAACTTAAAAAACCGGTAAACCTAAATTAACCACACAATTATCACAAATTCATCAATAGCAAAAAATACAACACACAAGAAACAAAAATTATTTCGGCCGTTACGCGGCGTTTGGCTTACAACTGTCACACACTATGCAGACAAAACTAGTTGCAGACTTGCAGTGACTACAATTCGAGTAAATGCCTCAACCTATGCAATTTCCAGTTCAATTACAGAAGCAGTTAAGCGCAGTAGCAAGCAAACTAGGTAAACTAGTACAAGAGCTTCTATAACAGTACACAGTGGATACTACTACTAGAGAGTAGAGAGTAATTGAGCATTTGAAATCAGAAGCAAGCAATGCGTAATCGAGAAATCGAGGTGAATTAATTGATATTGTGGTTCGATTTGACGAATTGCGATGGTGAATTTTGGTTTGGATTGAAGAACTGACCTGGATTTGTTCGATCTGAGATGCGAAGGTGAGAGAGAAAATGCAGCGATAACAAACAAGAAACGTTATCAGTTATCGCTCACTCTTCTTCTCACACCCACTGGTTTGTGTGTTCGTTGCCTGAGATTTGTGTGTGTGATTCGAGTGCGAGTGTGCGAAGTGTGTGAGAGAAGAGAAGAGAAGAGAAGAGAAGAGAATCGATGCTCTTCGTTTGGGAATTAAAGGGGAACCAATCAGAGCAAGGCTGTTTCGCACGTGAGAGGTGGGGTGAATCGCACGTGCGACCGACGCATTTGCTTTGGCTCTAGTTGAGTTGAATTCAATTGAATTGAATCATGAAATTGACTCCTGTAGATTGCTTGCTTGCTTACATTGCGTTACAGAAGTGCAACGCTTCTCCCCCACACACCTTTTTCACTCCACCTGCTTTCAAATCGCTACGTTTTGTTACTTGTTAGTTGTTACCATGTTTATTTACTTGAATTAATTATGTCAAGAAAAGGTTAAAAAGTATATAGGACGTTTTATATAAATTCATCAAATCACTCAACGGAGTGTTGATTGAAAGTAGAGAACGATGACCTTTCAAGAGTCTTATGCTTCTTTGGGAGAATGCAGGCTCCTACGTCGCAAAGTCATGCGGGTGGTAGTGTCTGAGAAGAAGCTTTGACGCCTGAGTTAGAATAGTGGAGAGGCAGGTAAGGGGTGATGGAATGAGGAGTGTCTACCATAAGCTATGCATGACCCCGCCTTTATAGGGTTGGCGGGTTTTGAGGGCACCGAGGTTCAGGGCGTCATGATTGGTAAATGGTACAACTTATGAGGGGAGTCGTTGGATCTTCTGAAATGTTGCTTAATCGAACGGGTGGGGGCACGTTTGCTTATTGTAGCAAGGGCTTCAAGAGCTACACTTACTTCTTGATCACAGGCACACTGACTTTTGGATGGTGCGTAATGGATGTTTGTTGCACATGAGGCCTCAATTAAGTAGATGGTTGGGGGTGCAGTTAGTCTGCTAGAGATGCAGTCGGTTCACAATGCAGGCAGTTGGTTTATGTGAATTTAGTTGAATGAGGAGGAGAGAATTTTTCACTGGCTTGTGCCATATGTTATTTTGGAGTTGGGACGCGTAGGCGTTCTTCGTGATATAGGTCGGACTAGCTTGTTTGTAACTTTTACTCAGGTATTGGAGTTGTCTACTTAATAGGCACTACCCGGGCCTGCATGAGGAATTGGACTCATACTGTGGAAATCAGTGGCAGAACTTCACCAAAAATATTGAAGGGGCCAAAATAGTCTTAAATATATATAAAATCAATATTTTAATATCAGCAAAATAAAAAATTTATGAAAAAATTAGTTCAAGTACATAGGTGTTTTAATTTATACAAAAGTAATCATTAAAATCACATAAAAACACAACTAACTATATATAAAGCTTACCTAAAATACCATAATTAAAGCTTAAGATAAGTTTCACAACCGACTGGTTCAAATCCTAAGGCTATGTTTGACAAGACTTTTTAGCTAGTATAAAACTTATTTGATAGTTTAAAAGCTCTTTTAAAGTGTTTAATAAATGATTAGTTTATTTCAGTAGTTTGATTTTTTTTTTATAAACTACTTGAGGTTACCATTTTAATAAAATTTCTTCACTACTGGTACCCTTCTATATTTTAGAAAACACTAAAGTCTTATTAACATTCTATAAACTCTCATCTATAAAATTGATCATATTTTTGTAAGGAAAATGTTCTGTACTAAGAGTCTAGCAACTAAAACGCAAATCTCATACTGTCATACTTAATAAATAAAAATGTACAAGCTACTCACATAAAAGAAATATTATTTTTTATCTTTGGTAAAGTTTGTCACGTTACACTATGAAACAAGTCAAAGTTTCAAACAATCTATATAATATATCATTTAAATAATCAATTGTATGAAGTAGCATATATATAAATGAATTTTTCAGATTGTTTGGAGGAGCGAAGGCTCCTCTATGTCAACTCAAAGTTCCGCCAATGTGGAAAGTTGATTACCAATTTCTTCCTGAATGTTGGGAGGTAGTGTTTCCAACTATCAGAACACACACACATATATCCAATGTAACATTTATATGTTCAAAAAAAAACATTGTAACATTTCTTCATAATAGTTTTCTTTGCCTCTTCTTTTGTCATTGTTCTTACAAGAAAAAAATTCCATCATTAAAAAATAAAATAGAAAATTTTGGGGTCAGGTGAGAAATGGTAATGAAACTATAAAATTAGGAATATATCACGATGATGAACGTCCTCTATATTCTTATCCGGCGTAATATTACTTTTTTCACCAAAAATCATATTCTGTCATTTAAAAACTACTCATAAAATCAGGCATAAGACACTGAACAAGGACAAACTAAATCAATTTCAAGTGTTCCTTGGAGACGCACATGCCCGCAGTGGATTCTTCATCACAATAGTGAAAGCCTCCTTCTCACTCAGATCAACCTCACACCCGTCTTCAACTGTCCATTTAAAATCCCTCACCATGTTAGCCACAAAGTACTCAACATTAAGCACTGCCATAGAAATTGCAGGACAAACTCTCCTCCCTGCACCAAACGGTATCATTTTAATCTCAGCAAACCCCTTTAAATCAAACTTGTCACCATCCTTCAAAAACCTCTCAGGCCTAAACTCCATTGGATCCTCCCACACATTTGGATCACGCCCCAACTCTGCCACAAGAACATTCACCATCGCATTCTTCGGTATCCTATAACCATCTATAACAGTCTCCTCCGTCACAGCTCTAGGCAATATAAAGTGCCCCGGTGGATGCCGCCGGAACGTTTCCAACACCACAGCATGCAAATACGGCATTCTCTTCAAATGCTCCTTCTCAATGTCCTCACCAGGTGTCACAACTTGAGTAATTTCATCAAACAATTTCTCTTGAACGTTTTGGTACTTCACTAAATTCGCCATAACCCATGACAATGAGGCAGCTGATGTATCAGTGCCGCTGAGTAAAAACTCAGAACATAAACTAACCAACTCTTCATCATTCAGCTTTTTCCCAGTATGAGGAAGTTCTATCTCAAAAAGAGTATCCACATACGCCTCAAACTCTGTTTCAGCTCCACTTTTAATTTTCTCTTGTCGTGCTTTAATAATAGGAAGCATCAAACTCATTTGATTATGACGAATCTGGAAAATCTCTCTCCAGAGCTTTCTAAACACAATTTTAGACAAAATTGGTACGAAGTTTACCACATTGAACCTGATGAAATTGTGAACCAGACTATGTTGCACCCTCTGAATGTTTTTTACGGTTTCCTCATCAAAATTCTCCCCGAAACAAATGTAACTGAGCAGAACGTATTTTGCAAAGTTCAAATAATCATTGATTGGAATTTCTTTGTTGCCTGATTCTATGTCTGTTAAGATACTTTTCTTGATTCCATCCAATGCCCACTTGCGGCAGTGAGAAAATGAATCCAGACGCGAAGGCTGAATCACTTGCATGAAATTCTGGCGGAGTACCCTCCATACAGCGCCGTAAGGGGACATGCTGACGACGTGCTGGTTAGGGAAGAATACTTGGATGGTTTGAACAGCTGTGGGGCGACTAGCGAAAACGGTGCCATTTTTTACTAGTGCTCTATGCGCGGCTTCGTGGGTTGTGATGAAAATGGAAGGGTTGGAGCCAATGTGGATGGTGACAATGTTGCCGTACTTTGCACGGAGGGAGTGAAGGACTGGTTCAAGGGCAGCGAAATTGTTTGAGGATTTGAGGAGCCAGAAAAGGTTGCCTAGGAAGGGTATGGTTGGAGGGCTTGGTGGTAACTTTTTGTTTCTGATGATGGTGAGAAGGGCATGAAGAAAAATGTAGAGAGATATTGATGCTACAAGATAGAACCATAATTCCATTATTCCTTCTCTAATCATCTAGTCTAACCCCCTTCCTTGACACATTTTTTGAGTTATGGTGATTTGAGGTTTTATAAATTGCAGGTTATGTTAAGTGTAGTTTACACTTTCAGTTATGATAAATTTGTGACTGTTATACTTATCTCATTAAATGTTTTATAGTTTGCAATAGCACCATTTATTATTGAAAACTCCCTTCAGATGTCACAACACCTTGATTGATTAATGTTTGAGATATGGTAATCAGCAATATAAGTTTGTAACTGTAAGATAAGATGTGAAATAAACGCACAGTATTTATGACTTGCAGTTTAGGAAAGTGTTGGTTGTTTCAATTAGAGAGAGGAAGAAGAACTCCAAAAATAATTGGTACCAAAACAATTTTGCAAGAAGATGGAGTAACTTAATACTGCATGATTAAGTCACACTTTCTTACAATAATAATAGTCCCACTTCTTTTAAGTTTGTCAGGTAATTGTCATGATATGAACGTTTCTTAAATATAATCTGAAAATGGCAATACACATTTTTCTAATGGTGGGAATCCATAGCTCCCACTTCCCACAATCATTAATAATTATGGTAAAAGATACTATTTGAGAAATATGGTGATGTGTTATGTATTAATATTATTATAAAAAATAATTTAAAAATGAATTTTTATAAACAAAAGATATAAGAAATTGGTGATGGATCGAGAGTGACTCGGCGGAGGCTTGTGAGGCGGTTTCGTCATCAGCGTTACTGGTGAGTTCGTACCTGGAATTGGTCCAGGCAATTCGTCGTGCTATCCCACCTCATGTGGAGATCCAATTACATCGGGTTTTGCGGGAAGTCAACTCAGTAGCGGATAGTCTAGTTAAGACTGCTCATGTTTTTGGTTTCGGGACTCAGGTTCTGCAGTTTCCGTTAGCAAAATATCATATGTAGTTTCCGTTAGCGAAATGTCATCATATGTTATGTCAGGACATTGATGAGGCTTTCGCCTCTCTTTATGCTCCTGTAGTCTGGCGTTGTTTCTTCGGGACCTAACCCCTTCATCTTAAAAAAAAAAAGTGTATTTATCTTTATTTAATTTGTTTGTATCTTACATAAAAAGTTTGTTATATATATATATATATTTCTTAAAATAGTTTTACTAACAATATTTTTAGATGCTCCTTTAATATTAATGAATATCTGATGCAGTAGTTAAAGTTAGTTGTTTAAACTCCTAAGATCGAGAATTCGGCTCTTATGAGCTGCCCTTTACCTCTAGCTTTTAGTACACTTTTGTCGAACAAGATTGACCCAATTAAGGATACTTGTGTTTAAATAAAATGACATTTTGGTCAATAATGATAATAATTTGCACCAAAAAAATAATAATAATTGATGAACATGTGAATAAGTGATTTTGAAACAAATAAGTGATTTTACAAATTATAATTGTATGAAACAAATAGAAGAGATCGAAATTTGAGAGAGAGCGGGGCCCACTTAGGTTTCTTCTTTTCTTTCTTCTTCATCTCTATCATCTCATTCGTCTTCTTCTTCATATTTCTGTGTTGTTTCTTCAAGTTCCATCGATCGATCGCACGCTGCAGAGAGAGAGAGAGAGATGACGCGGGGAAAGCAGAAGATCGAAGCGCAGAAGAAAAACGCAGAGAAGAATCAGAAGGGAAAGGGTTCTCAGCTTGAAGCCAGAGCTGTTGGTCTCAAGGTCATCTGCCCCATCTGCAAGGTTTTATCTCATTCTTATCAATTTTCATTTCACGCGAAAAAAGTTGCGATTTTGATTAATGGGTACTCGCAAATTACCCCTATTATTGATTTCACTTTGAATTTCATGTAGTAATTGCCTCTAGGTTATGGCACCGAATCACTTGTTTTTGTTTTCTAATTTGAAAGATTTTGATTGGATGCAAAATTCTACTTCAGTCATTGATAAATTCAGCTGAAAGGGAAGGCCTTTTTGTTTGGCTTCAAGTGATTCAATTATTGTTTTGGATAATAACATTGAACTAGTAGTTGTCTTGATTATTTAAAATTAATGCTATCTTCCACTTTGGGCCAAGTTGGCTTTTTGGCAGGTTGCCAGCTCATAATTTGTAGTTTAGTAACTGAGTCCATAATTTTTTTCAAAATGTATGATCGAAGCCTGGAATGCATGTTACTGCTGCTGTTTGATGGTGCCTTTAAGGGATATTAGATGGGAGCAACTTGTGCAAGTGTCTTATTTAGATACTGATTCAGTCTTCATTTTTTATGACTTGTGATAATCTCACATTTTGTTGTGTTACTGAAATGATGAATTGGCTAAAATTTAATGATTTTTTTTTGGCAATAATGCAATTGATATTGTTTGGTTTCATCTAGTGTCAGGGAACCATTTGGATTTTGCTACTTTGGCTGGGTGATTAGATTAGTTGTGATTTGTGAACGAGTCAGTAAACATAGCCCTTTACAAATTATGGCATTATAGTTGTAATTGCTACAGTCCAGTCTACATTTTTGAATTTTAACTTTTGTGGACAAACATGCCATAGATCCATTAGTGTTCTAACTCATAAGATAAGAAAATAGCATTTGGATGCTTGGCTTCTAGTTGAGGAAAAAGTAATCTGTAGCTAAATTTGTTGTCACGTAATTACTAACACCTGTAATTCCCTTGGATGGTTTGAAGCTGTGATTCAGATGATGGTCCAACTTAGGTGGAGCTTGAATTTATTTGCTGTTATCCTGTTTCATGTGTTGATTCTCATGCTTGTGCATGTCGTGTAATTCTTGTAACCTATAGCAGTGAAGTTTGTCTGAATTGTCTTTCATCTTCAGCAATGAAATGGTTGATGACTGATGCTGAAAGAAACCTTGTCTTTTAAGAGTGTGCTTTATATACCTGACATTTACTTTTCTTCTAAGTGCTTCTTAGATGTGTGGATTGGCGAGCAAAACTTATCACTTGCAAATTGAATTTATGCATGAACTTTAGCCTTGAAGAATGTATTGAGGAAAGAATTTTGAGGAAAATAATGGTGTTCCCATGATTCATTTTTAAAAATCGAACTGATAGTGTCCCTAGAAGAAGGAAAAGATAAGATCCCCTCATATTAGTTATTAAATGGTTATTATACTATTGTTGAAGATCTTTGTTTAATCTTTGAATAAGAACTCCTGTTGTGATAGAAATTTAGTGGAACTTGCATAACACAATAGAGTCTAAGTCTTTTTATTCAAAGGCTTGTGACAGAAAAGGTATCTTAGGAATGCCAAAATCATTACCCATTGTAAGTTTGACCTCACTATTTAGTAGGATTTATGAGGTTGAAAGAACTTTCAGGGAATTCGTTTTAACTTTCAAGTTTCAACAAGCAGTCAAATCTCAATTGTCTTCTTCACTTGATGAAGATGATAAAATGTTGACGTATAAGTCTGTTTTGCTTGTAAACGCTAAGTTGTTAACCATGCCTGCATGTAAATGTAATAACTATACAAAAGTAGTTTTGGTACGTAATCACGGCTGCACATATGATATGGGTTTTGTCTATATAATTTCATGCATACCTGTACACCATGATAGAGTTTAGTTCCTACTTTTTTATGTGTTTATTTATGCCTCAGTGACTAAATTTTATGATTAGGCTTATCCATCCCTGAAAAAGAACTACACTAGAGAACCTTGTTCATAGTGTTGTACTACCACTACCTGTTTTATGATCCTCAGTTTTAATTTTTCTGTCAGGCTTATTCATCCATGAAAAGGAACTAGATTAGAGGATCATGTGCATAGAGTTGTAAGGACAACTTTTCCTCCTTATGATTAACTATTCAGAAATTCGGTGCTATGTTCCTTTTTACAAAATAATTCATTTCCTTGTTTTAAAAGATAAGTTATTGATCATGCTTAAACTGACTGGTCAAGTAACAATATTTTAATGTGTGTACTAGCCTACTAGGTGTCTCCTATATGTAGTCTTTTTGAGTGTGGAGAATATCTTTGTTGATATCTTCATTTTTACCATTTGACTTATGAAATGTCATTTTGATAGACTTCAAATAATCATCAGTGCTAATCATTGTGTTCATGGCATTGGCACTTTGATTAAATAGGTTAATGGAGCCATTCAATTTATATTATTGTCTGGAATTTTTCTGATGCTATTGAACTCTTGTACTTCTGAACATCATTTGTAATCTTATATATGCCATAGAACCTTATGGGTGTATCTTCTATTCTTGTATCATGATTCTTCATATTGTTGTTGCACTTTTTGTTCAGGCTCAACTTGCAAATCAAAAGCAGCTCGTTGATCATTATGGCTCCAAACATCCGAAGGAGGAACCTCCTGCAGAGTCAAGCTAGTGAGTAATCTTCAGAGCAAATAGTACAAAAGTTCCAACAAGAAAATTTGCTCTCTAGATGTGCCTCTATGTTTTTAATGTAATTCCCTGCTTCCAGGGCAGAGTGCTACATGTTTGAATTTGATTTTGTTAATGTACATTATCTGAAGATCATAAAGGATGAAAAAAACTTCTATCATTTTAGGTAGTCTACAAAATTAAATTAAGTAACTTTTTTTTGCGCCACCAAGGTGGGACACTTTCCTAAAAACTAACAAGAAACTGCGAATGACAATATTAAACCTAAGCTAGAAAAAGGCTATGTTCTTTCTCTTGTTATTGTAACCCACTCATGGTCAATAAGTAAGGTTTTCACGAATCCGTTGCCCCTTGTGTACCTTGTTTTTCCCTGTTCTCTTTTGCTCTGGTAAAACTGGGGTGGAGATACTTGCATTACCCTTCATTATGGTTGGGAATCATGGGAGATAAGGTCATCTGTAGCTCCAGCCTGTATTGGATAGAGTTATATTTTGACCATATAGATTCTATATAATTAAAAGTGCCAACTTTGTGAAATTATTAAGTAAAGATACTCTTGTGTCACATGAAAATGTCAAACCAAGCATTGTGTATATCTCATTCTTCATATATATATTTAAAGAATTCCACTTATTTAATTCGGAAGAAATAGACCAATTTTTTTTAAGCAGACTAGTGATTTATAACTTCTTGAAGGCACTAATTCCTGTTTTCAAATTTCACTTACATGCTTGCTTGATGTCATGTTGATCTGTTCACGCTTTTAACACTATATTTGCTTCTAAGTTCTAACTCATATTTGTGGTCTTCCACATTGTAATATTTAGCGTGAAATATAAAATATTTGGAGTTGCAGCTGTATCAAAAAGACTACGAAACAAAAAGTAAGAAATGGTCAAGTACCTTAAATTGAATTCAACTAAACTCTGGATGAATTTATGATTCAGAATGTATCATATATTGCAAAACATAATGTGTATATATGGATTAGATTTCAACTATAATGATATAAATTGATTTAGACGCCAAATCGTAATAAATTATCATGGTGCATGGCTACACCATATTCTCTACAGAGCACCTTAGATTTCACCATCTTTCATAAAATAAAAATAAAATGAATTAATAGTCAAATTAGTCCATGAGTTTGTAAGCGAGTTTAATTTTAGTCATTATGAGGAAAAATGACGATTAGTGGAGGTAAAAAAACCGCTAATAATTGTAAACATGACCGTCACTAAACATAATTTTTCCTCATATTGACTAAAATCAAACTCACTTACAAACTCATTGACCAATTTGACCATTAACCCAAATAAAAACATTAATCCTAGAAACGTTTCAAATATGCATTTCTTTGGCAAAAAAGAAGCATTATTTTTATTTTTTTTAAAATGACTTCGTTTCAAATGTTACTAATTATTTTTTAATTAGTTAAAAAAATAATTAGCTAATTAAAAAATAATTAGTAACATTTGAAACGAAAAAATAATTAGGAAATTAATTAAATTTCCTCTTGTAACAAAAAAATGTTACTAATTAATCATAATAATTTTTTAAATGGATAATAAAAGTTACATATTCATTATAATTATTGACTTTTTTGGGGGTCTAATAAAGATATCCTCCATGGGCACCTGCTTCTGATGAGATAGAAGTAGGATCCCGGTGCGTCTTCTTTTTGGGAGGTAATCTTGTTCAAACTGAGAACATCTACATTTTTATTTTAGACTAAATAATAGTAAACTTTTGATTACACATTTCCTAACATTATTTCCAATATGTCACTTATATCACATTTTTAAGTACTTGGACATATTTTTCTAAAAAGAAACACCAAAGAAAATTCTTAAAAGATTAATGTTCAAAAAGGTTACAGAACCTAACCCTACCTGGGAAATATGCTAATATATGTTTAACTTAAAAGTTTGAATCAGTTGCCTTTCCCCGTCTCATATTCTTAAGGCGTATACCTCAATAGAACATGCAACACGCTGATAGTCCTCACATTCAATTTACAAATGTCCATAAATCAATCAATCAACAGATTCAACACTCAAATGATACCTTAAATGGTCATGGTTAATATGCCCTCTTCTTTTCACAGCACATTGCAGGGGGAAAGCAACGCCTATGTTACATTTCATAATGATTGGGCATGAAATGTTAGTCACATGAACATCATTCCATACAACAACAACAATAGCAACAAAAGCACTATCCCACTAATTGAGGTCGGCAATATGAATTACACTACGCCATTGAGCTCGATAAAAAATCTATTTTTTTTCTCTCATGTCCAGAGAAAAAAAAAAACTTGTCACTCCATTGAGTGAAGCAAAGTTTTTATCTAGTGAACAAACTTGTCATTCTTGCATGTATCTCTCTCATGGAGGGAAGTAGGCAAATATATAATGTATGTACAGATATAAGAAAAATTACAGACTGGCTGAAACCCATACCTGTTTTTTGTTACAATATATCCCCAAACTCAATGCCAAACAAAAGCATCCCTAAATAATCCATATAAAATGCTAATTCTGTGTCAATTATAGAAAAAAATTGTTCATATACTCCTATAATATTCAAATGATCTCCTGACTGCGTTCACCATATACTCCTTTCCAAAATTCTCTGAAACTTAAAGCTGCTGTGAAATTTGGTTCATTCTCTGCTAAACTGAGAATAATGTACTATATGGAAACAACAAAGAAATTTGCTACAAGGAACCCAAGCTTTTGCCTCATTTAGTTAGATTCATGAATGAGTTTGTTTAAAAGGGTCGTCAACAATGCATCCCTCCTCTCTGCCCTATTCTCTTCTCTTATTCTCCTTTGTTCTTCTCTCTCCCTCCATGCCTGTTCAACCATTAATCTCTCCCTCTCAAGCTTTTCCATTGTCTGCCGCCATTCTTGCTCAAACAATTGTCGTTCATGTGCACGCCTTTCCATCATCTCCCTCCACTGCATTTCCATCCTTAGCTGGTGCTGGAAAAATTCCTTGAGCATTTCCTGAATACTAGCACTATTAGTATTATTACCTGGATTGTTCCCCTTTGAAGACTTCTCCATTGCAGTTTTGTCAGAAGCTTTCCTTTTGCGGGTATTGCTTCTGGCAGGTCTCTCCTCTTCGCTCTCATCTCCAACCTCATCATCTTCTGAGAATTCTTCTGAGGATCGATCCCCACTTAACCTTTTCATCCCTTTCTTTGTTTGAGCTGAACGATTTTCAGATTCAAGAAGCAAACGTTGCATGTTCTGTGCCCTTTGGGTAAAAACTGCATGCAATTCTTCAAAAAATGGGCATTGCTTGCCATGCTCTGGATCAGATGTCTCTTTTCCCTGCATAAACATTGGCGTGTAATTTACTAAGTGAACACTTCCATCATAAAAACATAGCTTTTGTGGTGTTTTGGAATATAAGAAAATCATGCATAACTGCATACCCAATAAGATTACAGAACTTTACCCCACCGCACATATTGACTCCCTATGGCTCTATATGAATTTTTCTGCATAGGCACAGGGGATGTCAATATGCACTAGTATACCCTTTTAGCGAGTACAGGGTACCATGTCACTGAGTTTCAAACAACCATATCACACACTCCATTTTTTGGTGGTGGGGGAGTCTTGAATTTTAGCTTAAATGGGAGAGCACACCCGTCAAACAAATTACTCTATCATAAACATGAACTTACATCAATAAAATGACAACAGGTTATCCATACACAAAAGTTGTATCTGAACTACTCCAAATTGCAGGGAAAGGGATGTGTGATATAAAGGTATGCATATTATTTATTCACATTAGCAAACCATAAACTGAACATCAACCAAAAGATACAATGAGATTATGAGAATCCCCTCTTGCTTCTGCTTCGAAATGAAAGTTTAGCTACTTATGCAATCATAAGTACATTGGACACTGCAAATGCATATATCAATCAATTATAGTAACCTTGTTATGAACCCTAAAAGCCAAAATCATAAACCCAGAGAAATCATCTCATTAGCTCTATGTTTGTTTTAGAGTATGTGAAAACAATGCAAAACTCACATGGAAATTCACAAATAATAGAAACGCCACAATCAACCAAACCAATTCCCAAAAAAACACACAGAAGGGAGATACCTTATAGCGATTGACAAGGTTCTTCCACTTGCATTTGCACTGTTCAGGGCTTCTCCTGAAGCCTCTCTCCCTCATCTTGGAGCTCACAACCTCCCAAAGCGTCTTGTTCCGCTTCGACGCAGTGAAGTCCCTCTCCAGCTCCGCCCTGATCGCTATGAACTCCCTCGTCTCCTGCTGGGTCCACTGAGGCTGAGACGGACCCCTCTCCTCCCTCACCGGCGCCACAGACATCTCACCGGACATCATCGACGATGTTGACGGATTCACCATCGACGGCATCACCATGCCGAGGCGAGCCGCAAGGGTATCGTCACCTCCACCACCGAACATTTTCCCTCTGCCACTACCACGACGACGTCGTTTGAATCAAACCAACTAGCGAAGTGAGATTGGGATTAGGGTTTTTGAAGGATTGGAAGCGCTGTGCAGAAGCTGAGTGAAACTCGAAGTTTGCGTTTTGTTTTGATGAGTTTTCTTTGTCGACAAGACAAGAATCGTTGACTATCATCGTCACTTAGCGTGTGAAAACCTCAAAAACCTCATTTAAGACGTTACTCATTGTCGGTTTCAAAGTCACACCGTGTTTCGAATTTGGATAGGGCTGTTGAGCAAAACAAATTAAACAACAAATAGTTTTCTTAATTTTTAGGCAGAGACTATTCGCGCCTCCTATTTTGCTAAGTGAGTCATCCCTAAAACTGCAAAAAGACTAAAATACCCTTCAGTAATTTTAATTTTTAAAAAAAAAAACTACCTTCCTCACTTATAACTGCGGACAGGTTAAAAATTTAAACACACCCGCAGTTATAACCACGGGAAATTGGTGCTATTAAAGAGGCTTACAGTAACCGTTTACACAGGGCTCATAACCTACCGCAGTTATAAGTGCGGACCGGTTGAAAATTATAACATATCCGCAGTTATAACAACGGGAAATTGGTGCTATTAAAGAGGCTTACAGTAACCTCGTACAGATGCCTCATGTTTTATGAACCTACTGCAGTTATAAGTGCGGACAGGTTGAAAATTATAACACATCCGCAGTTATAACCACGGGAAATGACTAAGTTTTTCACTTCCGCTAACAAGTTAGCGGAAGGTATAAATTTAACACTTCCGCATGTATGTTAGCGGGAGCGTGTAATTTGTTTGATTACCGCAGTTTTAAGGGCGGGACTAACCAGTTACGTCGGAAAGTCGCGAAATCGCGATGTCAGCTAAAAAAAGCTGAAAAAAAAGCTCGGAAAAAGGTAAAAACTTACATGGGTAAGCTTCTATTCTTGACTTGAGATCACCCAAAAGAACTTGGGAGTGGAGGAGTGGAGGATTAAGAGGAGGATTAAGAGGAGGGTGAGGAGGAAGAAGGAGATGGTGTGTGGGAAGTAAAAATTAAAATTAGCTTTTTATGTTTTTTTTACTAAGGGCAATGTTGGAATTTTCAAAAAAGGAGATGGCGGACTTAGCAAAACGGGGAGGCGCAAATAGTCTCTGCCTAATTTTTATACGCCACTTTTTTCTTTGACACCAAATATTTCTATTTCAGATCACTTGTTTTTTTTTTTTAATACCGGTACGGCAATATCATTGAATAGTAGAATAAGCGTCTACAAAAATAGCTTCTGCAACTGTGGCAGGGGGATTATCCCACCAAATATGAGAAGGAAAATTAGAAGCTAAGGAAGCTATTACATGAGCTGAATTATTAGCCTGCCTATTGACATGAGAGAAAGAGATGGATTGAAAAGCTTGTGCTAGGAATTTGCAGTCCTGGATGATGGGCTCAATATCTGGTTTGCATCTTTGTTTCTGCATGGCTTTGATTACTATGATTGAGTCTGATTCAATTATCACCTCTTCCATGCCGAACTCAGCAACCGTTGACAAGCACCACCGCATAGCCAAAGCTTCTGCCACCGTTGGATCATAACGACAAGGCTCCATGTGAGTTGCTGCAATTATCATACGCGACTCATGGTCTCTGACTATCAATCCAAAGCCTGTAGCTGTATCTCCAGTCCACCCGGCATCGCAATTGATCTTGAGCTTATTTGGGGGTGGAGGATTCCAGACTCTGACGGTGGGTTCCAGGGGGTTCGTTTTTTCTATTCCTTGCGCATCGTTCCACTCTTGTAATGAAAGCATGGCTCTTTGCATAGCTGCCATAGGATCTGCAAGCTTACCATTGAAAAGATGCTCATTTCGAGCTTTCCAGATGGTCCATGTTCCCTGGAAAAGTAAGGCCAATTCTTCCGGTTTGTGCGCAACACACCACGATTTGAACCACTGTAAAGTGTCTCCTTCTACTGCTTCTGTCCTAATGCCCATAGGGTGACCAAACCAGGCGGCTTTAGACCAGGGACATTCAAGAAACAAGTGCTGCAGAGATTCGGTCACATGGAGACCACATAGAGCGCACTCTTCCTCAACCTGTATACCCTTCTTCCTCAAATTTTCACGACAAGGGAGGTTATTACTTATGGCACGGTGCATAAAGTGCTTAATCTTGTTGGGTACCGGTGCTGTCCATAGTTTTTTCCAGGGGAAGGTTTGAGAACTTGAACTGGGCATATGAGAGTATTTTTTGGTTTGCAAATGATAGTAAGTGGATTTAACAGAGAACATACCATCCTTACTCCATTGCCAATATGGAAAATCTTCCAATTGTCTCCAGCTCAGGGGGATAGCTCTGATCGCTGCCGCTTCTTGAGGGTTAAAGTTCATATTGATGGTTTGCCAATCCCAAATGCGCGTATCTTCATGGATCAAATCTGCCACTGTATGAAGCTGATTATTTGCAGCTGTGAGAACTCTTCCACTTCCTGGGCCTGGAATCCACTGATCATGCCATATATTTATCTTTCTACCATTGCCAACCCGCCATCTTAGACCTTCTTTTACCACTTCCAATACATTCCAAATACTTCTCCATGCGTAACTGGGTTGGTAGCCTATCTTGGCATCTAGGAGAGATCCTCTAGGAAAATATTTGGCTTTCCACACCTTGAATAAAAGAGAGCCTTCCGTGGTGAGAAGTCTCCAAACCTGTTTGGCTAGCAAAGCTTTATTGAAGTCCTCTAAATTTCTGAAACCTAGACCACCCTTGTCCTTTGGCATACAAAGTTTCCGCCAGCTTGTCCAGTGCACTTTTCGTTCTCCTTCTTTTTGTCCCCACCAAAAATTCGCCATGTAGCCTTCAATTTTGCTGCAAATTCCACTTGGTATTTGAAAACAACTCATGATATAATTTGGGATAGCTTGAGCCACGGATTTGAGGAGGACTTCTTTCCCGGCCTTTGATAAAGTCTTTTCTTTCCATCCTTGCAGCTTCCTCCAAACTCTCTCTTGTACCTTTGAGAAAATTTGCTTCTTTGATCTACCAATGATGGTTGGCAAGCCCAAGTACTTGTCATGAGAATCCACAACCTTTACTCCCATCCTGTTACGGATCATATCCTTGCTGGTGTTTGGCACGTTTCGGCTGAATGAGATCTCGGATTTCTCTAAATTGACTAGTTGGCCTGATGCTTGCTCATACTTTTCAATGGCTTTCATGAGCTCAGCTGCTTCCTCCATGTTGGCTCGGGTAAAAATCAAGCTATCATCAGCAAAGAAGAGGTGGCTTATTTGAGGGGCTCCTCTTGCTACACTAACTCCATGCAGCTTATTCTTCTGTATCTGTTTTGTGATTAAACCTGAAAAAGCTTTAACACACAGAATAAAAAGGTAAGGTGATAAAGGATCCCCTTGTCTTAACCCCCTTTCGGGGGAAAAGAAAGGGGTGGGTTCTCCATTGACCAGAATCCCATAGGAGACTGAGGTGACACACCTCATAATGACAGATATGAGCTGTTGTGGTAGCCTAATTGTTGTGAGCACCTTCTCCAAAAAATTCCACTCTATGCGGTCATATGCCTTGGTCATATCTAGCTTAACCGCATATACCCCTTTTTTCCTTTCCTCTTTTTCTTCACGTAGTGGGAAACTTCGAATCCTGTTAAGGCATTATCTGTTATGAGTCGACCCGGAATGAAAGCGCTTTGTTGCTCCGAGACTATGTCACCAAGCATGGGTTTAAGTCTATTTGCTATACACTTGGTGACTATCTTCATAATCACGTTGCAAAGGCTTATTGGCCGGAGATCCTTCGGACTTTCAGGGCACTTAACCTTTGGTATCAAGCATACAAATGTGCGATTGATGCTTGCTGGATCAGCACCTTCGTTTAAAACTGATAGGACTGTTGTGGCAACATCCTCACCCACAAGTGTCCAGTACCGTTGAAAGAAGAGAGCTGGGAAACCGTCCGGTCCAGGGGCTTTTAATGGATGCATTTGATTGAGAGCTTCTTTAACCTCCATATATGTGAAAGGTTCTGCAAGCTCTTTCATATTCGCATGGTTTATTTTTCCTGGAATGCAGCTGCAAACTTCATCAATCCTTGACGTGCTTTCGCTGCCAAAAAGTCTCATAAAATAGTCTCGGGTCATGTCAGCAATTTTTTGTCTTCCATGGATCCAGTTGCCTTGTTGATCTTTGAGCTTCTTGATTGTGTTTCATTTCTGTCTTTGGTTGGCCTTGTTGTGGAAAAAATTTGTGTTCTTGTCACCCTCCTTTAGCCATATAGCTCTAGATCGTTATCGCCAATAAATCTCCTCTTTTTCCAGCAGCCCCAATAACTCTTCTTCCATCATTTTTCTGTCCTCAATATTGTCTCTAGTGGGGGGCCACGATTGAGCTCTAACCAGGTCCTTCTCTAGAAGTGCAATGCGCTGTCTAAGGTTGCCTTTCTCCTTCTGGACCTGAGTTATTAATTCACGTGCACTTTCTGATTTTTCCTCCCAATTTCCGTCAAAGTCTTGCCAGGCACTGCGAAACAACATATTGAAATCTGGTTCTTTTGCTAGGTAGGCATCCATCCTGAAGACTTTCTTTTTTTTTCCGTGTGTTTTCCTCTTTGGTCCTTAGAAGCTTAATAAGTAGGGGTGTGTGGTCAGAAGTGTGGCGTATCAGGTGATGAACTTCTGAAGCAGGCCACATATCAAGTAAAGCTTTATTCGCCATTCCTCTATCTAGTCGTTCCTGTATATTACCATCATCCTGGCGACCATTCGTCCAAGTGAATTGGGGACCAAAGAACCCCATGTCAATGAGTTCACAGTGTGTGATACATTGGACAAAAGCATCAAGAGACTCTACCCTTGCATTCAGGCCTCCTTGCTTTTCAGAATTTGATATTATGGCATTAAAGTCTCCAAAACAAAGCCACTGCCCTTGAACCTCTCTATGGAGCTCCCGTAGCAATTGCCATGACTTATATTTGTTGTGTTCTTCAGGGTGTCCATAAAAACCTGTGATATGAATTGGATCCTAACCAACTCCTTTATACAGTGCACTAATATGGTTTGAAGAATAAGAGAGGAGGTCTACAATTATATCATCTCTCCATAATAGAGCAAGGCCACCTCCTTTTCGTCTTCCATCTCCCCTGCAGTCTACTACTAGCATATGTTTGAAGCCCATGTTGGAACCAATTTTCTTCATGTCACCACTTTTTTTCCTAGTCTCCATGAGGAAGACTATGTCGGGGTCTTCATTAATAACGAGCCTAGAGAGAGCTCGTTCTGCACGGAGGGTCCCAAGCCCCCGGCAGTTCCAGCTGAATGTTTTCATTGGTCCCGGCTGTGCTGGTCTTCCAGCACTGCCGATGAAATATCAATGTCCATGGATGCCCTGCTTTTCTTCTCCATGCTGTGGTCCGGGTTTTCTTGCTGATCTATCTCCATATCAGTCCTCTTCTCACCTATTTTCACCTGGGGGACAGAAACTGCTGACCTCTGGCCTTGCCTTGCAAGTCTCTTCCAGGAGCTTGTTTTCTTTCCCTTGTCCTCCTTTCTTCCTTCAATTACCTCCTTTTCCTGGTTTTGGAGATCATTTGGTGCAACTTCTGGCTCTAGACGTGCCTTGCCTAAGGGTGTCGATTCTATTGCAGGTAAGTTCTCCTCACCAGAGTTAACTTCAGGAGGAACAGGATGTGTGATAGGGTCCAAGGAGATGTGTTGTAGGACTTCTGCTACCTGCTCAAGTCCTGCATCTGCACTTGTAGATTTTCCTGATGCTCCATTTGTGTCCTGTGGAAACTCATCTTCTCTTCCCCCTTCGTTATTGTTTTGTTCTTGAGTTTGTGCATTGGAAACCTCCTCAGGGACCTTAGGTGTCTCATGTATCAGTTTTCTCCTGGCTTCAAATGACCCCTCCTTTTTGACAACTATCAGTTTGGTCGGAGATGCCCTCAGCCAAGTGCCATAGGGAAGAGTTTGTGGTCCTTCATCTTCCTCATCATCATCATCCTTTTCTGGGCAGGACTTCAGAGAGTGCCCTAATCTTCCGCAGCCAAAACAAAGATCTGGTAATCTCTCATATTTAAAGAAAATTCTACCAGCCTTTTTTGGGTCAATTTGTATGGCTGACCCTCGTTTGAGAGGCTTCCTGAGATCTAGTACTACCTTGGCTCGCATATACTTCCCTACTGCACAACCTTCAGTTTTATCAATGTCTATCACCTCTCCCATGGATCCTCCAATCATCTTAATGGCCTCCTCTGATCGAAGCTTCAGAGGTAGATTGTAGATGCGCACCCAGAACGGGGAGGTGTGAGGTTTGATGTCGGATGGCTGCTCATCTCCTTGGATTTTTTGCATGGCAATCACGTATCCATTAAAGGTCCATGGCTGCCCTTTAAGGATCAGATCATAATCCCTAGGTGAAGAGAAATGGAAAGAATAGAGATTCTTCCCTAAGTCAGCGATTTTGACTGCATGCCTCGTTTTCCACAATCCCAGAATAGTATCTTTGAAGGCACGCACGTTGTAGTTCTCAGCAGTCCACAATTTCCCCACAACTATGCTCTCAACTGGGTCCTGTGTCACGGTACCAGTGTCAAAAACAATTGTCTCATTCTCCTCTGTGGAGAACTCGATGTTATTCCAGGCCTCCATTGCTGTACACGACAGACGTTGAAGCTTCACAAAAGAAACGGAAGACGACTACCAGTAGAAAACACTGGACTAGAGAAAAAACTCCACTGGCGGCTATTAGGGTTTCTCAAACCCTAGCAGAGCCATATGGGAGACTGAATGCACGTGTATTGCATTTCAGATCACTTGTTACATCTTCTTTTATGGTAACAATAAATGATTACTTCTAATTCAATATTAAGATAAGATGGAATTAAAGCACACAATCTAAAATTTACATTTATTCAATATTTGATTTTATAAGGGATGTTTTATTCTGTCTCCACTATTCACATGATACTTGAAGAATGCTAAAAGGACTATCTTAGAGCATCTCCAAGGCTAGTTCTTAGTTTTTAGTTCTTAGCATTATTTATGTGGGCCCGTCAACTCTTTGAAGATTTTGCTCAAACCATGAGTTCTTAATTCTTAATTCTTAGCACTATTTATTTGGTCCCACAATATCATTATATTAGTAATATTTTTTATTTTCATATACTATTGATTTAAATTTAAATGTTAATTCAATAATTAAATTGAATGAGTTGATGAATGAGAGAAAAAAAATTAATTTTTTATGCTAAGAACTCAAAAAGTAAAACTCCTTATATAAGAATCTAGTTCTTATTTTTAAGAACTAAGAACTCCACGTCATCTCCTCGAGTGGTTAAGAACTCGATTCTTAGTTCTTAACTCAAAAATAAGAACTAAGAACCTTGCATTAGAGATGCTCTCAGTAACAAGTATTGGACCAAAATACATTGGTTCTTTTAGCGTGATTCAAAAATAATGCATTGGGCCTTAATATGTCGGTCAATTTGGTGTTCTTCAACACAGGCATACAGCCTGTGAATGCATAAACCTTCAAGACTGCATTGACGACCTAATCATAATAGCACAATTAGGTCGTTACACTTGCCGCGATCGCAATGTAGGAGGCAGGAAATGCCAGAGTTTTCGACATCATAGAACTCTAAGCCTATAAGGAGGTGGCTGGTGGCGCTAAAGGTCCTGATCACCCCCGAGGTCAAGTCCAAAGGTAACATAATAAAAAAAAAGAGCAACAACAACAACAAACCCCAACCTTGATAAGGAGAAGGGAAAGAAATGACCTATGATTCAACCATACCGGGAAGGAACATAAAGTCTATATCTTATGGAGTTGTCAACATGATGATCGTTGGCAGATTTGCAGGTAAGGGAGTCTCATTCAATACCAAAATGAGATCACTCAAAAAGGTAACATACACCTCCTCTAACAAATTTGTGCGCCCCAACTATGAAGACGAGTCCCACGTTGGATAAAAAGATATTCTGTTGGCATGGGTTGGTTTTAATTAATGGGCAATGGAATGAAAACAATTAAGATTAAGATATTCTTTCTATCACCAAAAAAACAATAAATCAGTATTTTCAAAAAAAAAAAACCAACCAATAAATAAGTAGAGAGTACCAAGCGCACAACAACGAGATTGGAAAGATATAGTTCATCTGGGTTTCCTAGGGTTTCCTACCACCGCTTCCTCCTCCTTGTACACGCCAATCTCCACCGCCCCGATGAAACCAGGCTTCATCTGATTCCTCTTCACCACTCTCCTTCTCCGTCTTGCAACCCTCTCCTCAATCGATTCCTATTATCATGAATCCAATCTTCGTCGTCCACAACCTTCGCGTCTTCGGTCCCGGCTTGAATCCGTTTGCACCCTATTGCATCGCCAATCACTCTCTTCTCTCTCGCTAATTCCCCTTCCCTCACCACCCTAATCTCTTCAATTCCTCAAAAAAACATGTAAATTAAGCCATCTTCCAGATTCCGTTGAGTATCCTGCAATCTGAGATTGAAACTGGTTGTACCAGAACCCAGTACCTTGTGTGATTCTAGGGTTTGGGTATTTTGTTATTGCTGTTGTTCTCGTTGTTGTTGTTGTTATTTATTATCATCACGGTTTTTTTTGTTGTTGCGTTGATTGAGATATGATCGAGGAACAGCCATTTGAATTGCGAAAGAGCCCTTCGCGAAGGCGCTTGTTGAGACCTGCGGTTGGTACCGATGACAGGGGTTGGACCTTGCTTCATGTTGGTTCTCGCAAAGGTGATATCAAACTGGTGAGTTTTTGTTTTTTCAATCAGCTCCTTGCTTTTGTTTATTGATTACTGAATTTTATGGATTAAATTGGATAATTAGATGTTGTTTACTTGTGATGTTTCGGTTTGAGAGATGCCCAAATACAAGATTGAGTTGTGTGATAAGGAAAAACTGAAGTTTAGAGATGTTGGGTAGCTTTATCTAGCAAATTTGAGGCTCCCACACAATTTAATGGTTGATTATATTTGAATTTAGATGATCTGCTCGTGTTTTTGCAGTTACGACTATTACTCTAAAATATGATGTTTATTGCCCAAACTCTGATATGACTCATGAGATGCAGGATTATTATTTGTTATTGCCCTCAATTCTTGCATCTTTTTTCAGAAGGACAGGGGAAATACTTTTTAACTTGGGTGATATACTCATAGCCTCATACATGTAATAGTCTAATAAACTAGGGTGATATATATAATAGTATAGTAGCAGGAATGAAAATGAGCAGCTGCTGCATTTTCTTGGTTAATGATTATTGAACGTGAGCTTGAGGTGTATAGCAAAGTTCTCAGCTCATACATTTTGTTGGTTTTTCTTTGTCATTTTGTTATTCATAATTTCACATTGAAAATGAAAGCCAATTTGCAGAGCAAGAGCGTCTATAAAATAATGGCGCACCTTGCCTTGAAGGTTGGCAAAAACAATCACCATTGCGATTCTCCGTGCCTATCAAGTTGATTGAAGTCGTTTTGATGATGGCCTCGAACATGTCGCTACATTTAACCCACTTTTACTTTAATTCCTTTCAAAGAAAATGGGGAAGACTCATGGCTGTTTCTACATTTAATGTTTCTTATTGGTCTTTTCCTAGAATATTCAATTTATTTTATCTAATTGTTCCTTTTGAATTCTTATATTTTGAGAATAGGTTGTCCTTTATTATTGAATTTGTATACTATTTTTTAATGTGAAAATCTTATTGGGACCAGAAAAAAATATTAACAAGTAGTTGCTATGCATAATGATACTAACTGAGTTGTAGTGAAGAGGGAGACTATTTCTTCATCTGGGTCTGTCTGCTAGTTGAGTTGAGTTCCCTTTTCTTTCTCACTGTCTCGTAGAGGGATAAAGCCAAACAAACATCACAGAATCAAAATGGTTTTTTTCTAAAGGTATCAATCTGAAATTTACTCACTCCGAACAACAAAATAGCAGAAGAGATTATGCATCTTCTCCTTGCCCTATTTCAGATCTTTCACCGCCTACTCCCTTCTTTTTTCTAAGAGTTCCTTTGATTCACTACTCATTTCTCACTGCTTTAAGTGAATTCTTGATTTGAAGTAGAAAATAATGTGTTTTTCTTCAAATTGTTTCTGTCAGAATATTGAAATTTTGTTTCTTTTGTAATTAATCTGGGTGTTTGACAGAGCACTTGGTGGTGTTCATTCTATAATCTAATATACAGTGGTGTTTATTAGGCCCCTCCAAAATTTCAGCTCAAACAACACCACGAAGTGTGCTTGAATTCTTGTCCCCCATTCAGCTGATGTTCTGTTAACCATTGGCTTGTTCATGATCTATTGTTACTTTAAGAATTAGAATTGCCTCGTATTTGGACCAAAAGGGTTCTCAAGTTTGTCAAATACGAGCATCTGCTAATAGTGTTCCTAAACAGGTGAGAAAACTTCTCAAGGAAGGAACAGATGTCAATGTGTCTGCAGGGGGCCCTAAATCAAAAGGGGTGACACCCCTCCACCTCGCTGCTGAAGGTGGTCACCTTGGAGTCATGGATGAACTGCTTGAGCGTGGTGCCAACATTGATGCCAGAACAAAAGGGGCTTGTGGCTGTAAGTTTATATCCCTTTCTCTGAAGCCTTTAATACTACCTATGTGCATGTCTAAAATTTTAAATTTCATATTCACGAGTGTTCTTCTTATGAAATCAGGGACTCCACTTCACATTGCAGCCAAAGAGAGGAGGAAGGATGCTGTGAAGTTCTTGATAGAGAATGGAGCTTTCTTGCCACCGGACATCAATGATTGCCGATTTAATCCTCCTCTTCATTACTGCCCAGGACTTGAATGGGCCTATGAAGAGATGAAGCGAATTCGACATGTAGACTCATCTGCTGGGGAGACATCTTGCAGCTCTGAAAGTTAATTTGCTTTCTGGGATTCGGTTGATGTTTGGATCTCTATCTTGTGTGAATAAATGTAGAATTGAAACAAACAACTTACTATGCATGATTTGCTTCATGGGACTGAGTTACTATTTTAGTACTTTGGATGCTCTTATTATGGAAACTATGATGTACGGTGATTAATGTTGCGTGTATTTTCTTGGTGGGTGCACTTTCCATATGGACAATGAAATGGGTATCATCCTGCAATTTTAATATATTTTTCGTTTTTGAGAACCATTGTGAAACCTTTATCAGTTTTAATTTTTGTTGGGTTGTTTGGGTTCTTTGATTAAAATGTGTAGATTTGTTTGTTTTGGAATAGTTTCTTTTTCACAAAAGTGTGTTCACTGATTATTGTGTATTAAGGACAAAACTGCCTAGTATTTTATGGTGATGTGAGGCGAAGTGACAATGGGCAGCGGTGGCTTGAATGGCGGAGGAGAGACATGGAGCAACAATAGCTGGCGGAACAAAGGGTGATGGTGGGGAAAGCATGACCAAGGTGGACTCAATTGTATGAGAACTTGATTCAGTACTATGAGAATGGGAAAGAAACTCTGGATTTATTCACAATTTCATTCCATTAACAACAATTATGAGATAATCCAGGTTGCAATGCTTTATTTGAAGATAATACAAAATGGATGTAAGCAATTGGACCCAAGTTCTATCCTTAGAATAATTGCTTAGTGGCTATAGTAAAATGAACAATATACTAACTACTGCAATTGGTTAAAACTTTTGATTAAGTAGGTTGAAAATAAGTAGGTTGTGTGGAGATTTTTCGAGGAGCGATTTCAGCAGGAGTAGTGGTGCAAACCAACTTTGGATGAAGTGTCTTTTGCATCTCTTGATGAGATAGATAATGCGTTGTTTTGTGCTCCGTTTTTTTTTTGATTCAATTTTTGTGCTCCGTTTGAGAAGCAAGAAATTAGAGCTGCTTTTTGGAGTTGTGAAGATATGAAATGACCAGGCCCATATAATCTAATTTTTTTAATTTTGTTGAGTGTCAAAAGGGTGTCACAACAAAGACTTGAAGATTTTAGACCAATTTCTCTTATTGGTTTCTTATACAAGATTGTTGCTAAAATGTTACAAGAAGGTCGAAAATGTGCTAATACAAATAAAGGCGTTTCTTTGATGCCTTTTTAGATGAGAAAGTTTGGAACCTTTAAATTCATTATTTAGAGTATGAATGATTAAGAGTTTAATTTTGATGCACTGATATTGTAAAATTTTTTTACACCATCAACCAATCAAATTTGAAAAATTTGTCATGTCAGTCAATTTATTAAACAAAAAATCCATTTTTCCCATATTCACAAAATTTGATTGGTTGATGTTGTAATTGCACTTTTGGTCCCTTATGTATCAAGGTTGTGCAATTTAACTCCCCTGCGTTTAAAACGAGCGATTTTAATCCCACTAGTTTTAATTTGTGAAAATTAGGTCCCTCCGTCAGTTTACTATCAAATTGCTAACGGAAATTGCTGATTTGGAATATTTATTAATATTTTACTAAATTTTTTACCACTTCAGCATTTCTTTTTCTTATAATTTTTCCATGTCACGTTGATCTTCACTTCATCTTCTTCAACCTGTGAAAGCCCCAATTCCAACCCCAAATCATCCTCCTCTCCTCCTTCTTTACCACTGCCTCCCTAAACCAAAAACCCTCAACCGGTCTCACCGTATGACTACCATGGTTGTTAACCCTACCCCCATTTTCCCCCTCAGTTCTCATCCACTGTTCTTCTTCCCCACACCATCCAACCCAAGCAAAAAACCCAGAAATAGCAGAGAATGAAGATAGAATCAGAAAAGAAGAAATGAAAGAGATGCGTGTAGAGATTCTGCGCAAACAAAAATTGAAAGGCAATTCGAGTTTCAGAAACGGAGACCCACCATCGTCCAGACCCAAAACCCCATTTGCTTGGTGGAGAATGCAGATCCTGGTTCCAGTACCAGTGAAAATCAGGTAGCACAACATTAAAATCAGAATGTTGGCTTCTCCCTCGCCGCCAGCACCTTCCTCTGGCGCTCAGATCCAACTGCAAACCCATGTCGAGTCGAGGGCTTTCTTGGCTCACGCAGCGGTGGTGTCCGGGACGCGGAGGGTCGCCGCTGTGCCTGAAGCAGCGAGGGCGTGGAGGCAGGGGAGGGCTTCGGAGATTCCGCCGTAGCCGGCGAGGCCCGCGATCTCGGCGAGAGTGGGGGAGAACGAGAGGAGGAAGAGGCCGCAGAAGGTCTCGTCGGAGCGGAGGCGGGACTTGAGGTTGAGAGGGGAGGCGGCCGAGGTTGCGGCGGAGATGGTGGTGAGGGAGCGAAGATCGATCTGTGAGATATTGATTTCACGTTCTGCATTTTGGCAGTAATTGTTTTTATTTATTTAATTTTCTATTTTATTTACTTAGTGATGTGGCATCCCATGGGCAAATCTCTCAAATCCATGTCATTTAATTAGTGACACATAGGCTAACTCTGTTAGCAATTTAACAGTAAACTGACGGAGGGACCTAATTTTCACAAATTAAAACAAGTGGGATTAAAATCGCTCGTTTTAAACATTGAGGAGTTAAATCGCACAATCACGATACATCAGAGATTAAAAGTGCAATTAAGCCATTTTTTTACATTGTCGGTGCATGAAACTTTTTCTCAATGATTAAATGGTAAATTATAAAATTTTGTTATAAAAGAAATCGTGACAAGCTTAAAAGTATGAACCTCTTCACTATTAGATTGGTACTAGTGAAATTGCCATAAGTAAACTTAATTTCAAAAAAAGTTCAATTTGATAGAAACTTGTTATAAATACCATCAATCATTCATATGCCATTTACCCAAAAGTTTGAGCTTTTGATGTAATTAATTTATGATATGGTAATGGAACCTCAATGATCAACTGATCTATAGTTTGATTCTTGCCACACCCAATTATTTTAATAAAAAAAGTTAAATTTTAATACAATATAAATGAGTCTTTGCACTATTTACATTTTAAATTTAAGTGAGCTTTTACGTGAGGAAGCATATTAAAAATATAACCATAAAAATTCATTTGTGAATTACTAAAATCTCTTGATTTTTTAAGATAATACTTTATTGTAAAACTCATCGTGATAAATTATTTCAAAGCACAAGATTTCGTTCTTACTTTTTTTTTTTGGTAAATACAAGATTTTGTTCTTACTAAATTTAAATCTCACCCATCCCTTTTCTTTTTGGTCAGCCAAATATGATTTGGTCTCCGACCTTTTCCTTTCCATCATAAATACAAGATCATGACCTTTTCCTTTCCACATATCATGAATGCCTAACACCTAAATAGACACCCCACAACCACAAATATTTCAATTTTGTCCCTTATCTCTTTTTTTATTATATTGATCATATATATCATAATCATTATTTTCTTTACTTTTTTTTATTCTAGATATATGTCATGAGTGTGAACTATCATAAATTTCTATCAAATTCAATATAAATATGCATTAAAATTAAAAAGACAAATGTTACTTCTCTAATTCATGTCAAATCCAACTCATCAAAATTAAATAATTATATGTTCACACCTCATCTTTTAGGTGTGAAAAAGTGGAGGAAAAAAGATATAAAAAGATAAGAGAGAAAAAGTAAAGATATAATATGTGATTTAATTGATAGAGAAAAGAAAAATAATAGAAAATGAAAGTGGAAAAAAAGTGGAAGGAATATCTATATATCATAACTCATCAAAATGTAAATTAGGTTTCCATTTGCTCTGCACCAAAACAAACACCCAGGAATATTTTACTTCCGTGATAAGGATGAGTATGCACATAAAATCCCAACCACACCTCATGTCTGATCTCAGCTCCAACTCCAATTGCCACGTGAATCGCCCACATCTCATTGCTTAGTCTCAAACACTTGACATTGACATTGACATTATTAGTAGTCAACAACACAACAAGGGAAGGTGAAGATTATTTATTTCATCTCCAATAAATTGCCGCCACTCTGATATTATATTACATTTACACTCACATATTTTATTTTTATCTCTATTTTCTTCCTATCTTTCTCTCCGATTCCAATTGCATTTCTTACATTTGAAATGTGAACATAACACAACCATTGGAATGGGAATGACAACATCCCCCACCGTTCTATAAATATTCCACACACCCACACCACACACTACTCACAACCAAAAATAATTGAAAAAATAAAAATCTCTCATCTCAATATCTCATACACCACCACACACTTGAAGACAAATTTTCACTTTCAGCTCTCATGAGGACACAACCCACAAAACAAGATAATTAAAAACTCCATTATTCCACCTTCCAAGTACAACAAAATTGCCTTTTTATCATATCTTTCCAACAAAAACTCACCATCACAAAAAATTAAAATAATAATAAAAACACTTTCATTCTTTTCATTTTCTTTTTTTTTTACATCAAAAAAATAAATAAATCAAGCTTTGACGGAATCAGTTACCGGCATCCTTGGCAAGATATGAACAGCCACCGCTTCAAACCCGTCCGGCAACTCCACCACCCAGACCCTCGGCGGCGCCACCGTGATATCCACCACGGAGATCCCGGCGGCAGAAACGACACAGAGTTTCCCCTTTTCTGCAACGAGCTGTTCAGCTCCTTTCAGCCTCTCACACTCGAAAACCTCTTCCCATGAATCTTCCTCAGGCAAGTACCTTCTCACCGCACCCTTCACCTCATCGACGACGTACATCTCCTCCTCCGCCATCGCCGCCACCGGCCCTCTCCACCCAGACAACATCCCCTCCGGCATCTCCTTCCACGCGTCCTCCTCCACGTCGTACACCGCCCCTTCCTTCGCCGCGTCGCCCTTCACGTTCACCATGCAGAACTTCCCCCTCCACCCCACCGCGTCGATCGCTTCCCTGCTGAACCTCCCATGCTTCAGCTCAGCCTTCTTCTCCCACTCGTCGCCGCCGGAGGCGGCGGCGAGTTCCCATTTCTGTAATGACCTGGCGACGTCGCCGGAGAAGATGGAGCCGAAGCCGCTGGCGACGTAGACGGCGCCGCGGGAGGAGCCGAGGGCGCACCAGCGGCGGGGGGTGGGGAGAGGGGGGCCGAGGGACCAACAACGGGAGAGGGGGTTGAAGATGAAGGGGCGGGAGAGAGCGGGGGAGAGGTTGTAGGTGGTGGCGGCGAGGAGGATGAGGCTTCCGGCGAGGGAGATGGATTGGATGGAGAGGTTGCGGGAGAGGAAGGAGGGGTGGCGGAGGAGGAGCGGCGAGTATGACGGCGGAGGAGGGAGTGTTTGCCAAGTTTGTGAGATTGGGTCGAAATTGTGGAACTGAACTGAGTCGCCGCCGTCGCCGGAATGGGAAGAGTGGGAGCTGAGAATGGCGTAGAGAGAGAGGAAAGGAGGGAAGGAAGGAGAGTAGATGAGGTGGCGCCAGGAGTGGCAGACTCTGAAGAGAAGAGAAGGGTTGTTGATGGAAGAGAGACAGATTTGAGCTATGTGATCTGGGAGGCCAGGTATTAGAGGCTGTTGTTCTTCATCCTCCTCCTCCTGGTGGTGGTGGAGGAGTTTATGGCGTTTTGCGGCGGTGGTGGTGGTGGTGGTGGTGGCCATGGAGTTGGATTGAATTAATATGAGATTTTCTAGTATGGGAGTTTGATGAGTGGGGTTTGGTGTGAATTGGTTGTGAGTTTAAAGAGATGCAGTTGTGGGCAGGTTTTGTTTGGATTATTCAAAGTTGGAATGGAAATAAAAAGCAAAAGTAAGGGAGTCTGCCAATTTCAGCTTTTAGCATTCATTAAAAGACATGCTGCCTTTCCAACTGCTCTGCTGCCCAATAATAGTTTATGTATTATACCAATAGTCTGTCAGTTCTATACTTTTTCCCCCACACATTTTTTTATCATTATCATTTCATTTCCTCAAGATATACAATAATGATTCTTTCACACCTCTAAAGAGGTGGAATGAGAAGAAAGATATGAATAAAATAAAAAGTAAGAGAGAGAAAGTATGAGATATGATAGATGATAAGAAGAGAGACATAGGAATAAAAATAGGTGGAAATGAAGTGTTTAAAAAATAAGGTGTGTACATATCATTACTCAAAGATATATCTAAATAGGTTTTTTGTGATTATAATAAATTGAATAATGGTTTTATTTTATTTTTATATCAAATCTAAATAAAATATATTTACATTGAATTTGGAGTTTCAATGAACTAAGCATGAGCATAAGCATAAGAAAAGAAAATACTTTTTTTTTTTTTTATGATTACTAGCTATCAAATCTTATAAGTTCTCATTAACTTTCTCATAACTGCGCATTATGAGAATACCATTTGTTATGGTAAAAGTTTGATTGAGTCATGTTTCTTTTCACCTAAAAGTATTTCTTGAAATTTATTCTTGTCTGTGTCTTCTCATTGCACAAGAAGGCACCCTTCATCCTCGTCGGCCCGAGATGTTTGCTGAGTGGACAAATAAGATATAGTGAGATATATAATTCTAATGAGGCGTACACGCACCATCATGATCATAAAATTTCTATTTATAGCTTATTATTTAAATTTATTTAAGTTGTTTGAACTTATTTAATAAAAAATATGATATTGGATCAAGAAGGATGGTAAGTGATCGTCGGTACAATAAGAAGATATAGACATAATAAGGAGTGTGCTACTGGTAAGACTTATAAATGGAGGAACACTGACACATAACAAAATCGGTCTCACATTAGAATGAAAGGTATTTTAGTAATTTATAAATATGAGTTTGTACTATTGATGATTAATAAGATTTGAATATTTGATAGGTACTACTCATAAGTTACAATAATAAAATAAAACGAATTTTGTGTCTAAGGACTCGGTTCATAAAAATTCTAGAGTTTTTTTTACTAGACATTTTTCTCCAACTCTTACCACTTGAATTGTTCCTAGAGTTAAGCGTGCTTGCTTGATAAAATATGAAATAAGGATCTATTGTCCACGTATACCATATTGCACGTTTATACTAGCACAAAAAAAAAGTATTTAGCTATTAAAAAAAACTATAGTTTACAGAAATTGCACATTGCCCTAACCTCAACCCACTAAGAGAAATAAAAAAATAATGTTAGTAAAAACTCATTTTTATAGACAAACATTTTTTAAAAAATTCAAACATCAAATGTAACAAATTTGTTGTGTCTTTTTCATGATTGTCTACTTTCAAATTTTGAATGATTGACTTCACATACTTGCTTGGTGTTGAGTTTTAGCTCATGTTGTATTTCAACGCAGTTTAATCAATGGATTGTGCAATTTGAAGTAGTAGACTTTTTTTTTTCATTTTATTTATTTATGTGAACATATGACAACAAATTAGAGGTCTTTGGGAATGAGGAGGAGACCATTGAACATACTCCCAAACCCAAGTACCCATCATACTCTAAGCAAATTTTGCTTATGGAAGCAACCATGCTCATTTTTAGCAACCATTGCTCATTTTTGGCAACCAACTTCTCACATAATCATCATGCACCAATGAGAAGAAAGAAAAACAGCAATATTATTTACAACTAACCAATGGGGTTAGCAACCTTCACTCCAATGTGGATGCTCTTAGAACCTACCATTTCACACTTGTAGGCTAGAGTTGATATCATAGGAAAACCTAAATATCTCCCCAGATTTATTTAAATTTAATGTTTGAGATGCTTGAGATCATATCTGATCCTTCCTAGATGCTGGGATATATTGTAACATAAAATAATGTGTTTTTTGTATGCAAATAAGAAATTTCACAAAATGATCTAAATATAGAAATATTATGCACACTTAGTAGGTTTTTGGATTTTAGATTTTCTTTTTTAAGTACCAGATATTTAATTTGTTTTTTTTAGAGTTGTATATATGCAGAAAATTACAAAAAAATGGTTGTTTCTGGACAAATATTTAGAACACTTAAGATATTTTTAAAATTAAAGTAAAAATATTTCTTAAAATAAATAAACCATTTGAAGAAAAATTTCATGGTATGCCAGATTCATGCATCCCTAAAGATAATAAATACGCGTATCAAGCAGCGTATTTATAACAACCGGCCCTTTGCTTCTTGTGGTACATTATTTTAGGTCCACATGTTCAATCTATTTTAAGCAACTTGAATGAGAAGTGTTGTGTGTTAAACGTAAGCATAGATTAAATATTAGTAGTATCAAAGTTTAATTACTATATAGTGATGTTGAAACCAAATCCATTAGGAAATACTTACAGTTAAAAAAAATACCTTTTTTTACGGCAAAAATATGAAATTGTGTATTACATTATTACTCCACTTAACCAACACTTTAATTCTATCATGATTATGCAAGCATTAACATCATTAACCGTTTAGAAAAAAACATCATTGAAAAAAAAGGTAGAAGTGGTCGATAAATCATCATACAAAGCGTAAGTTCAACCAAAAGCAAAACACCCATAAACTTTAGAGAAAAGGAACATTCGGTGCCTCCCACAAAAGAAAATACTAGCTTAGAGAGGCAACAAAGGACATAAAAACAAAAACAATTATAGTTTTACCATAAAGGTTTCTGGACGTGCCACTGCCATGTTACCTGCTCACTTTTTTCAAGCGTGACTATAGGCTATTAGCATAGTAGTTATCACGAGAAGCAACCTCTTCTGATTTAATAATTGATATCAATGGAAATCTAATAGTCTCTTTTTTTTCAAAACACATTTCTTACCTACCCTGTTTTATATTGGAATTTATATGACATTCATAATGGGTTAAATATGTTTTTATTCCCTATAAAAACACAAACCAATCTTTTTTTCCATTCACCAACAAATACAATCAGATGAACTGATGAAGGAGATTTGATATTCCTTAAAACGTGAAATACATATTGACAAAAAAAGGTTAATTAGTTATGGAAACTGGAAAGAGGAAACAGTTCTTTGTCCGTTTCAATCATTAATCACTTTTTTTGAGTGCTTCCAACATTAATTAATGAGACATGACTCTGGGGATCCAAACCCAATCCATGGTTACCTGTCATCTCGGGCTTCCTCCATATGTTGCCACCGTTCCACACCATTCTCTCGTGTCCTTCACTAGTAGAGTACCAGTATATTCAAAATCTCAGTTTTGTCGTGTGTTATTCTTAACTCATTTTAAATTCTAAATTTCTCCATCCACTTAAATTTTGATCATAAAATTTAAAAATACTAGTGTTATTAATTATTAAAAATTGCTTGACGTTTAGTCATAAATTTTATAAAAACTAGTGTTAACCAATAAAGTGCTGGTATCGTAAAAATAAGCTACACTTCAGTGAGAGTTTTAGGATCAAGAAAATTAGGTAGAAACATCAGACAAAGAAAAAAAATTCTTGGCTGAATTACTTTATTTCTTTACTATTTTTTCTCAATAACTGACTCTAGGCAATGGATAAAATAAAATTTTCTCCATTTCAACTTGTATCATATATTTAAGGTCCAAGATTATAAAATTACGACTGCCTTTTGAAATTAGAAATTATTGAATTATTGGTACGGCCTCTATTCTAGTTTCATTAATTTCATCACATATTTTTATGGATAAGGACATTTCCATGTCCCTGTCATTTCTTGTCCGTATTCTCTTTCCTTTTTTAGATGAGGCATAAGCTTAGTTTGTAAGAAACTATGTACAACTAAGAACGTATATACTTCCATTTTTCTCAATTCTTCTGACATTATATTGATGAAAGCATAAACTACACTAAAGACACCAACATTTATCATGCTTTTTTTTGTGGTAAAAAATCAACATCATGCTTCTTCATCTTCACTACTGTCAATAACAACAAGGTTCTTCTTGGTCTTTGACCTCTTTGCGGCTCTACCATCAGTTACTTGTTCATCAGTCGGCTTGAAATCTGAATATTTTTCAATTTGCTCAAGTATTCTCTTTCCATACTTTTCGGTCTTCAATTTCCCAATCACTTTTTCCAACTGCATCAGCACCACACAAAAATTATAACACTCTGGATTAAATTCAAGGCAGTGGACAATTCAAAACAGTGTTCATGTGTTAAACTAGTATTTATTCAGACTATTCATTGATCCTTACTCCTTAGAGCACATTTGACTATTTCAGCTAGCTTATAGTTTTTCTAACTACCTTATAAGGCCCCGTTTGGAAACACAGCTTAATTAAGCGCTTATGGTCATAAGCGCTTATTCATAAGCTATTTTAAAATATTTATTGAAATAAATTGAAAATAAGCTATATATAAGCATAAGCTCTTTTTCATAAGCTAACCTGAATAGCTTATGAAAATAAGCTCAAAACAGCTTATGGCAGGCTATAAGTTGTTTGCATAAGCTCTCCCAAACACTTGCATAAGAGCTTATGCTATCAGATAAGCTCAAATAAGCTCTTCCAAACGGGGCCTAAGTCATCTAACCGAACTTATTCCCTAACTTATAACTTCCTCAACATTTTAATAAGATTAGTCCTTCATCTCTTCATTAATAAAACTCTTAGCAGAAAACTGAATAAAATAAAATTAAAATAATCCTAAATACTTATTCTTTTTTGAGAAAACTTGCCTGTTCCAGCAAGTTTGGTTTTTGAGAACATAATAAGCTGATTTGTTGAGTGGACAAGACAGAGTGTGGGAGTATTCCCCCATGAACAGAAGCCAGTTCTTTTCTAAGCTCATCAAGCTTTAGTTCCAAACCAGAGGATGAGGACCCATGACAGCGTTTCAATGATCTTACACCAGCTTTAGTTCTCTCTTCAGCATAAATCTCAAGCTTCACGGTCTTCTTCCCTGCGCATAAAACAATGTCAGTCAGGGCAGGGCTCAAATACACAACAGAAAAAAGTATCAACAACAAGAAACAAGGAAAATCTGATGTTTTCAGCTCTATTGGTAACAGTGGCACAGACAACTTCAAATAATATCAAAACAGGCATAGGCAGTTGGTAATCACTAATCAACATGTGTCCATGGCAATTTGCATTTAGAATGCAGATGTATTCACATAAGCATCTTGGAGGAAATTAGAAAAGTTCAATGCAAATAAGATAAATCAGCCATAGAATGGGAAAAATCAGCCCAACTAGTTGAATCAGTTTCTTATTAAAGAAGTTCAAGGTTGAATGAAGAAACAGCACATAGAGTAAATATGTAGCACAGAAGACAATAATAGCTTTTGCCATGATAAAATAGCTTTACAAAGCGTACCTTGCAATATTTGCTTCGCCAACGGCCCTACAGCAACGTAAGCATTTGTAGCATAAGGCGTATGCTGAAATTCTTCTTTCTACATCAAAAGGGTTGGCTCTAAATCACCCACTTAAAAGGAATTGAAATGTGCACTTTTGCACTAGCAGCGCAGGTCAACTTGAAAAGCTTGAAGCTTTAAAACTTAAACTAATATCTAATGCAATCCAAAGTAAAGTTAATATAGACTACACTTCCCTAAGTTTACAGATGTTGATATTCAAAGTTCAAGTAGAGTGGCATGTTTTGTTACACAATATTTTCTGTTGGGTTGGATTGCAAGGTTTCTTTCGAAATTACATTAAAATGGGGCTCATGCAAACATATGAATGGCTAATAGTCAGCACAATCATGATGTGATTGCAATACTGGTTCCATGTGTGTTGATGTAAATGGGAAATGGAAATTCTTTGTTCACTAGTTTTATTTGAGGCAATCCTCATTCCTCAGGAATCTGTTTATGGTCTTTCTGAATAAATTGGGTTTTGAGCTACATTTGTGCTGCAAATGAATCTAGATTCTGACAAGGGAGTAAGACCCAGTTTAGCTAAGTTTTTAGCTTATCGGAGCTTTTCAACTGAGGTAAAAAAATTGATAATTTACAAAATAGCCCTTATCGGTGTTTTGGGAAAGTTAGATGTGGGAGATTCTAAAAAAGTTGAGATCCAAAGTTATTTCTGTTCCTATGAATGAACTGAAGATTGATTTCTAGCAGTTCAATGCATATCATTCTGCTGAGAAGTGAAGTTGCACTGCAGAAAAGAAAGCTAAGATCGGTGATTTTAAAGGTAGCAGAGCAAATGTGATTTCTTTTGTGTGGGGTGGCAATTTAATTTTATTACCCCAAGGACTTCAACTTTTGTCGCTGACCCACAGCTCTGTTCTATTTGTAACAAAATAAACCAACAAGCCACCAAATGGACATTATAGTTATGATCATATATTTTAGCCTTAAAAGTTGATAAAAAGATAAATATTAAATAATGAAACTTAAATTATGGTCTTCACTCTTCATATATGTGTTTAGAGTTTGCTCTTTAATTTTAGCTTCAAAATATTAACAAAGTTGTCTTGTCTTGTCACCAAATGCACAATTAATTTTTAGAACAAGAAATTTTCTAACTTAGTGTGTGTTTGGTTGAGTGGGGGGCACAAAAGCCGATGCACTTCTACTCAAAAGCTGCGCTACGAAGCTTCTGTCTAGAATCAATTTTGGATCCAAAATTGATTTCCAAATCTAAACCAAACACACTATTAATAAAGCAAAAAATGTATTACCAAAACACGCTCCAGTAAAAGCTGTAAGATGAGATGTTCAATTTCCTCCCGTTTTAACTCAGTACCTGCAAAATTCAATGGAGTAAAATTTGACATTCATATTCTTTGATAAATTAACTACAGGAAACATTTTCAGATTGACACAAGACAATATCTAGGCTGAGTAAGAAAAAAGAAAATGAGGAGAAAACAAACCAACCTAGCTCCTTCTGTTTAATTTTCATTTTATCGAACAATTGCAACATTGTTGCCCTTTGATCATTTCCTTGCATATCTTGTAACAAAGAAACCATCAGTTTCGCATGACCTGCAAAATATCCCCATGTAAAAGTTGAGAGACAAGAAGAAAAAAAAAAACAAAAGGAAATCATTACTATGACAAGAAAATATAGGGGGGAAAGAAGCGTAGAAGACAAAAATCAAACCAAAAGCCAAAGCAACATACCAGAGACATCCACCTGTGTCACCTCATTTGGGAATGCACAAATGTCGCACATCCCTGTAACATCAAGAGTATATAATTTGATGACACAAGGCTACAAAAATGGGGTAAATAAAAAAGAGAAGTAAATGATAACATACCATTGCACTCTTGTAGTGGCTCAGCAAAATGCCGGAAAAAGGCACTTCGGCGGCATTGTCTTTTGGACTGGATTAAAGAGTAGGACAAATGGAAAATTATATTTATTGTTCAAATTAGAGAAGGTTGAAAAGAGGGGGAAAACTTTAGATAATTTTCTTTTGTATTGTGACATTAGGTTGTCCAGCATATATGAGCGAAAAGGATGACTGCATAGGTGTGTTCATTATATAATCAAGATGAAATTAAATTTTGTCATATGTTGTTTTGTATCTGTTCATACTTCCAAAGATAGGCCATCAATAAGTCTTAGTTATTAAGAACCCTCACCTAAATAAAAAGGGAAAGACAAAAGAAACCAATGTTCTAACTAAAGCTTCAATAAATAAAGGAGTGAATGTGCATTGACTGAGATAAACTATCAGTAGTACATTTCAAATATTATAGAAGAAACTACCTGACAATATCGTACAATGTCATAGAGATTCTGCAATCCTGAATTTTCGTAGAAGACCATTGAACTCTGAGAAAACAGTTATTTATAAAACGTGATTACACTGTTAATGAATCTATAATTATATATGCATCTCAATAAGTATCATGCACAAGTATCTCTAGAGTCTAGACACACAAGCATGTAAGAAAAAAATTATTTCCACTTTCATTTTCCAGATAACCTAATCTCATTCTATATTCTTAAATGTAAAGATGGGGCCACTCAAAATCCACTAGAAAAATGTGTGCGCTCAAGTTACATAGATCTTATATCCTGCTAGCTACAGTTTTTGCACAAAACAACAAGACATAAATATGCACAAATTTGAAGTCAAGAGTGATGTAATTGTGAAGTTCTTACCTGCCGGGGAGCATCACCAGGTCGAAAGTATAATACGCATTCAGAAGGAAGTCCATCTCGGCCAGCTCGACCACTTTCCTGTTGCAAAAAAAAAAATTAATGGTGACAAAAGCCACATTTAGGTTTTGGGCGTTGCTCCAGTATCCTTATAAAAAGAGAGGGTATAGTACTTATTTTGTGTATTGTTTAAATTATTTAGGACTATGATTGCAAATTATAAAAATTTATTTCAGAAGATAAAATAACCATTCAAGACAAAAAGGTACGAAACCCCTTAATTTTTAGATGGGTACCGGAGAAATAACCTTAGATTTTTACCTAATAGCTTAAGATTTTAGGATCAATAGTCCTTGGGTAGCCTCTTTGGCGAACTGGTCAAAGTTCCAATCCTTGAAACCCCCATTTCTCTCCATTAAATTAACTTTCAGTACAAGGTATGACCAGCATGGGCTTTGTCCACATTTCAACTCCAACAGAACTTTTGTCGAAAGGTTGTGTTAGTTAAAAAAAAAAACTTCTTAGGCCTTCTTCACCCAATGGATTAAGCTTGTAGAGTAATTGGTTCTTGACATATAACATAAGGATATGTAACAGGAGAAAATCTTATCAGGATCAGTACAAAACCTGGTAGTATGTTTCCATTGATTTGCTCAAGCTATGATGGATGACAAACCTGACTACATGAAAAATCCAGCATTAAATATTGCAAGCTTCAATGAAGGTAAAGAAAATACAATATGCATGACCACCCAGGGACTTCCCATTTGCAAAAACATTCATAAACAGGCTTCTCTATGCAACAAAACAAGATGCATAATCCTCCAATACAAGCATCAATTTGAAACAATTTAATCATGGAAAGAATATTGGACAAGATATCTCAGAAATTTCAAAAGAGCTCAGATTGCAAGAGACATTACATCACTAACAATCACACACATGACAAAAAAGAACATTGATTTTCACAGCCAGAAAAGGAGTCATTGTCAAACAATACATCAGTAACACACAAGTAAAATACCAACACACTGGAAAAAAAGTTCATTGTGCATCCGTATCTGCACTAAAAGTGTGGAAAATAATAGTATGACATCATGAAACTGACGTCTGAGGTATTTCAGTGGTGAAAGTTTGATATTAAAGCAAAAACTATATTTTCATACAAAAACCAATTACAGGTGCAAAACTGTTATCAATAGTACAATACATCAATATAAGAAGGTACTCAGGAATTTCGAGAAAGTTTGCAAAATTGATACTAACCATCCGGTTTGTTGATTCCCATACCAAAAGCTACCTGAAATGTAAATTACAAGAAAAAAATTCAATGCAGTAACAGGCCAGAAGTGACAAATGAATGTGTTATAGAGTGACAGTATTATGATACATACCGTACCGACTATGACCTGCAGCTTGTTATTGCTCCACCTGCAATGTTAAACATGCATATATTCACTAACTCATTTGATAGTGCCACCATCACATCAATTACAATCTACTATATCTTCAAAAGAAAACAAATGGTGATTAAAAACCAGCTGTCTCAAATTTTATCAGAAAACAGAAGAGATTTATTGCTGTTTCAAGACTGCTGATTGGAACCTAGGATCCAAATTCAGGAAAAGTCTTCTTACATAGGGGTTCATGGTTTAATGAGTAAGATAGAGCTCACAACCAATACTAAAATTCATTTACTTTCTGAGACACCGGCAGGCATAACGTCAATATTCAGTGACATATTCAGCAGCCACAAACAGGTAAGAACTCAGCCAACATGTAAAGCATTAGCATGTTAAAGTGCAAACATTCTGATAATTACTTTACCGCATATGTACTTTTTCCCGAGCATTTACATCCATATCTGCATGATAATGATCAGCTGAAATTCCCCTCTCCCTCAACTCTTTTGCAACCTAAAATAATCTTGACAACAGAAGGGATAAATATCTACTCTGCCTCACAAGTCACAAGGTGGATATGACAAGGAGCACTAACATATGCAAACATTACACTGGAATTCTAGTACATAAGTATTTTCATATTGGAACCATAAACTAGGATGCAAAGAAACATAAATTTTAGGAAACTAATTCGCCTTATTTAAGGCATATGATTAGCAACCCACAAGAATACCACTTGCATTAGCATTACTCCGTAGATATTGTTGGAACAGATCCTTAACAATGCAAACATTTCTCACAACCAAAGGCACCATAACACTGCAAATGTGACAACAAAATTGTGCACCCTCCGTAGTCTCTCAAAATCGTTAAAATGAGCACCATGAACCCTGCCACACTTTGTGTTGAAATCCATTGAACACCAGAATCCTCAAATAGTTTGTTCCATCCTATGCGGAACACGGGTGGAATAATACCCATACATCTAAGTATTTAACCCTCCACAAACCCCACCTTGGAAGAAGCTTGTTCACTGGGCTACCCAATTTTACCTATGTGAAGTAATAATGCTAACTAGATGGCTACATGCCTTATTACTTTGGAAACGCTCTACAGATTTCAACAAGGATCCTATTCCTAATGTGATGATTTCACTAACAACAAAAAGGATTTCTGGTAATATAAATTATAAAACACTTTCATAGTATTTCAATTAACTCATTTTCAGTATTTAGATTTTAGAGATCAAGGTCAGGCAATTTTTTGATGCAAAAAAATTATTACAGATAAAAGATGTAATGTACAATGAGGGCAAGGATATCCTAGAAACCACAAAAGGAAAAACAAGAATAAAAGAATACGAAGGAAGTACAAGGAAGAAATGATACCCATCTTTCTGCATAATAGGGATGGAAACACCCTCGAAACAACCATGGGAAGAACACAAAAAAGAGGCTAAAAATATTATCCCATCCCAAAGAAATTCAAGGGCAATAAAAACACTTTTGAAATGTGTGCATTATGCTTTCTTGATGGCAATATTAGATATTCTGCATTCAAAACATGTATGGCTAAATGAGTAACTTTAGAAGAAAGCCATAATCAGGCATACCTGTTCACATTCCTTCCTAGAGAAGCAATATACGATCCCTGATTCTTTATTTGGATAAGATTCTTGAATGAACTCAGCAATTTCATCAATAACTACCTTACCAACTGATGACTTTTCCTTCACCTGCAATGTAAAATATAGAACTATGAGATCAATTGATCATAGATCATAAAATTCCTTTTGACTTGTTATTGAAGCCAATGTCATAACTTCTTCTTTTTGGCGATAACACATGTTAATTAAAAATTGCAAATATACCATATAAAACAAGTTTGGCCTATTGACTGTGCTGACAAATTTGACACATCTAGGGATATGCAACATCTCTACCAGATCATTTTGGACCCTCTGAGTAGCAGTTGCCTGACAACAAGAGTAAATATAGAAATAAAAATTAAGTAAGGAAAGAAAATGCAAATATAATAATTTTATTTATAATACTTGACAGTTGACAGATACTTGAAGATAAAGACTTACAGTCAAAGCAACCATAGGAACATTAGGGAACTGAACCTTAAGAATACCAAGGTTCTTGTAATCAGGTCGAAAGTCATGACCCCACTGACTACAGCAATGTGCCTCCTGCATACAAAAACATAATCAGAAATTGTACTGTCATACAACTAAACAACATTGCGATGAAACTGCAAGACCACTGCAGAATAGAAGTAACGATGAACCTAGACATGTAGGATAAACAGCACAATTAATTTCACATGGTATGATGAATATGTCCAATACCAATTACGAATGATACTAAAAACAGACAACAAGCTAGAGAAGCAATAAGAAAAATTGGGCATTATCAAGAGCCAAATCAATCCGAAAGCTTAAGCTATAAGAAGTCGCATCAATGACTCCTATTGGCTTTGAAGCATGAACAAATATTTGAAGAAAAAGTGTGAAAATAAGAAGGCACTTCTAAAATTATTAGTAACAAGAATCAATAAAAATAATAATGTTTTCTCAATCTAAACAGGTTTTTTGTTTTCATTCGTGATAATCACCGAGTTCACACAACCTAAGATGGATCCATGCATAGTTGCATACTTGCATTAGTTAAAACAAGCAATTAAAAACCAGCAAATGAAGAAAAATACAACAAAAATCCAGGAATGCTTCTGCATTCATTGTTAAAATCAACAACATATGATGTTCAATAAAAAATGTGAAATCGGCAAACGAAATGCAAAACATCTCTATAGAGCATGTCAATATGAACTCACATCAATTGAAATTAGTGAGAGGCGACCAGCATGATGACACTTTTCAATTTTTGACATAAACCTCTTGCTTTTTGATATCTTTTCAGGAGTAACATACAATATTTTGAGCTCCCCTTCACCCTTCTCCAAAGCCTTGTATATAAACTTCTCATCTTCCTTACTTGTTGTTGAAGTTAACTTATGTGCTGGGATGCCCAAAGCAGTCAAACCCATCACCTAAAGCAATCCCCTCCACCCAAGTAAAAAAAAAGGCAGAGAAAAACATTTAAAATCCATGAAAACATTCATGAACCAAAAAATGGAGGTGGATAAAAATATAGTGAAATGCACCTGATCTTGAATTAATGAAATCAAAGGGCTGACAACTAGAGCAATCCCATCACGAAGAACAGCAGGAAGCTGATAACAGAGGCTCTTGCCACCACCTGCAGCCATAATCACCAGAACATCTCTTCCACTCAATACGGCATTTACTATCTGACATCAATGAGACAACTTGTTAATGAAATTGTACACAGAAGTCACAATCTCAAGTAGGAAAGAAAAAGATATACAAACAAAAATCCTAAGTGCCAGTAGTTTGATTATTGTTAATTGATACACTCATGGCGACAGCATTAGAAAACAGAAAAAAAAAATACACTATCTGGCTCATTAAAACAAATATATCTAGAAAATGAGAGCATCATTAAGCAAAGCACTTTAAGAGTTGAATACAAAGAAACTAATCATTATGACAAGTAAATCAGGCAAGTAACATTATACAGGAATACAACAATTCGAGTCACGTAACCATTGATAATCAAATGTTCTGCACAATACAACACATTTATATGTAATCTTAATTCTCAACTTCAAGATAACTTCAGCTCAGAACAAAACATTGTACATTCAATAAAAATGTTTTACCTCTCTTTGATTTGCACGGTAAGATGAAATGCCAAAAATATTCAACCTAAGATCATCAGCTTCAGAATCCCATTGAAATGGGCCATTCCAATTTTCAACAGTGGTTTGAGCCACATTATTAACCTGGTTTCCAGATTCTCTACACGCTTCCAATATATCACTCAACTCGGATTTTCTCTCATACAGCCTCTCTTGCCTTTCAATTAAGGCATTTATTTGATCTGCAAAACCATAAATTTATTTACAAAAATTAGTCCATGCAATTTGGAGAAAAGCTTCATTTGAATGAAGCGCAAGCGTGTTTTTTGCGTTACCTTGAACGTCTTGAATCTCAACCTCGATGTTGAGAAGCTCCTCTTGTACGTCGTAGTTATCCATGTCTAGCATTATCACCACCGCGTCACTGTGACTCTGTGAGTGAGGCCGAGCAAACCAACCCTAACGCCATGTTGATGCAGCAGCTATGTTGCTATGGTGAATGGCGAGATCTTGCATTGTCATTTTAGTCCCTGTATTTGAAAAACACTTCACTTTCATCCCTAGCCTATAAATATTTTGACTTTCACTTGAAGCTCTCTGTGTTTAGGGAAATGTTGGGATCAGTCATCGTTGGAAGACTTGTCTTTAGTAGTGTTGCCTAGTGGCAGATCATAGCTGACTTGGCACGTATGCGTGTAATTTTTAATTAATAGTATTTATTTTACACGTGTATAATTAAAATAAAGTAATTAATTAAAAATAAATTTTACAAAAAGTTCTTAATATTCAAAATTCATGAGTGTTCTTCATCCTCTTTTCACTCAAACCCCACAATCTTCACTTGCACCCAACCTCACAAACCTAGAACCCTGCAAATTTAGTCTTCCATGTTCTATATTAAAACCATGCAAAAAAACAAATTTGGGCAAAAAAACATGCAATCTAAAACCCAACAAAATCATCACTAGCCCACAACCCAAACGCTTCATGTCCATCATCTCCACGGGAAACATCACCACCACCACCACTTTTCGCAATTGCAACAACTGTCACCACCATCAACGCCGCTACCATTGCCAACATCACCATTGTCGCTGCCACCTCCATAGCCACCACCGCTGTTGCTGCCACCTTCCACACCATCGTTGTCACCACCAAGCGACAACCCCCCGCCACCACCACCTTTATGGCCACCATCAGCACTGCTGCCACTTCCATTTCCACCATCACCTTTGCCACCACCACCATCCACAACTACCTCCATTTGCACCTCCACCTACCATCGCATCACCACCGGGTAACACCAATAAATACTCATTTTTCCATATTTATCTCACTATTTTTATCATATTACATTCGTCATTTATTTATATTCTCTTTTCATCACTATAGTTTATTTCCCCAAGATATTCCAACAAGTAACAGTCATGAGACTAATAATCTCTTGAGATTATGAGATCACCATAAGTTAGTATGTCTCTTCCAACAAATTATTTTCTATCTACATCATTTGAGAGATTGAATTTTAAACTAAATGCACAATCAACCAACTCTCTTATACATCTTGTTGGCTATCTACCAAAATGGCGTACAAGTAACATTAATGAAATCTTATTCTCTTCACAAATTCATTACATCACAATAAAAGTATGAAGTGTTGTATGTGGTAATTAAATAAGGACATTAGTTTTAACACCCCCTTAATTAATATCTCACCCTCTTTTATGCACCAAAATGTCTCAAATACCCTTAAAATTTAATTTCATTCCAAACATATACCTTTTCCTACCTTATCACTACCATCATCTTTGTTTGTCACACCACCCTTCACTTTTACTCTCATTTCATAATTTTCTTCGTTGCCACTTTTCACACTTAATACATGTGAAAACATTTCATACTTTATAAGTGTGAACCGAGGTATGTTCATTCTCTCTTCACTTTCTTCCTTTCGTTTTAAGTGTTTCGCACTCAGTGAGTGTGAAAATATTTCACAGTTAGTAAGTGAAAATTTCATTTTATCACTGTTGTTCGTATTTCACACTTTAGAGTGTGAATTTGGTTTGTAATTCATACTATGGAGTGGGAAATAGTTATTCCATTCACACTCAAAAGTGTGAAATTTACTTGTTTGCGAATTTTTCTTTTTGATTCTTACTCTTTTCCATTTCATGATAGCTAATCATGTCTCTTGTACTCATTGAGGAAGTCGATAATGTGGCTGAAGGGGATCATATCAAAGTGGATCATGTGAAAGAAGTATATAATGAAGTGGATGCTATGAAAGAATGGGGTCACATATTGAATGAAGATGAAGATTTAATGAATGCAATAGATCACATGAATGCATTATCTCCTGTTGTTATGGTAGATTGTACAGAAGCCTTCACCACTAATAAGATTCACATATCTCATGTGCTTAATATGATATATACAATTGATTGACTTTATTAAATAATAATTGTTTGTAAAAATTCCAAAATCGGCATGAAAGTCTTTGATTGGGCTTGGTTGGTGGGGAAGGACAATGACTTTGTTGTTGTTATGATAAGGTTTGATTATGGAACCTTGAACGGGAAGGAAAGTTTGACATTAGCGTGTGAGCAGGGTGGTAAATTCAAACCATACAAGGGAAAGTTTGACATTAAGATGTGAGCTTGCATTTTTTCGCACTCTTGAATGTGAAATTTAATTATTAGAAATGAAATATTTAAAATTAAAAATAAAATTCTTAACAGTTGGTTCCTTCACACTCTTGAGGGTGAAATTTGAAAATATTTCACATGCTTGAGTGTGAAATGAAAATATAAAAAAAAACCAAAAATTATTTTTAAAAATAAAATTATTAACAGTTCAATAACTCACACTATTGAGTGTGAAATTTAAAAATGTTTCACACACTTGAGTGTGAAATTTAATTATAAAAAACGAAATATTTAAAATAAAAAATAAAATTCTTAACAGTTGGTTCCTTCACACTCTTGAGTGTGAGTGAAATGAAAATATAAAAAAACCAAAAAAAATATTTTTAAAAATAAGATTATTAGCAGTTCAATAACTCACACTCTTGAGTGTGAAATTTGAAAATGTTTCACACACTTGAGTGTGAAATCTAATTCTAAAGAAACGAAAAATTTAAAATTGAAAATAAAATTCTCAACAGTTGGTCCATTCACACTCCTGATCTTAAGTGAGAAACTGAATTGTGTTTCACACCCTTGAGTGTGAAACACAATTGTGTGAATCGAGTATGTTCATTCTCTCTTCATTTTCTTCCTTTCGTTTTAAGCGTTTCACACTTAGTGAGTGTGTAATACTTTCACACTTTCACACTCATTGAGTGTGAAAATGTTTCACAATTAGCGAGTGTGAAAATACTATTTCACACTTTGATTATCTTTTTATAAGAGAGGCTATTGAGGGAATTTAGAAAATAAAAGAGGGTGTGAGATTAATAAGAGGGGTGTTAAAACTAATGCCCATTAAATAATCAAACCCTTATCGAACAGTGACTCAACACTAGTGGAATTTACTCATCCATTTCTCTTTCCTTTCTTCTTTCTTCCACTAGCAAGTTCCCAACACGTGTAGTCAATTGACGTAAAATACCACTACTGAACAATAATAATTTATCAAAATAAAAAATGCAATAAATAGAATCCAAGAGGCGCAAGAAACGATGCTAGATACCACACTAGCGTTGAGTTGCAGTGACAGTTACAGCATCGTCAACGCCGGAGCGATTCCACCATCTCCGTCGCTGCTCGTCTCTTCCCTTCAACACCACCGTCGTCTTCCGAACAAGCCATTTTCATCATCAGCGATCACTCTCAGGTGCTTTCTTCATTCCTTCGCCGTACCAATTTGCCTTCACTTCTGCAACTGTCACTCGTTCAAATTCCATTCTAGTTCGTTCCTGCATGTTCAATCATCAATCAGATTTCACCCTATGGTAGCTTGAATAGCTTATTCATCAAAATTCACAACGAGATAGAACAATTTCTTCACCTGATTATGAACTTGACTTCATGTCACTGAAATGATGAAATCAAAGTACTTACATGATGATATTTCGTTGTTATTGAATACTGTATTCTTACTATTCTTGTTATTATTCTGAATTTGCATGTTTTTGTTTTCTTGGAGAACAAATGAATTGAACACTTGCATTGGTGTTACTCTGTGCAACTTTTGGCTTGCAGGAAAAATTGGTACTGTGAGAGGGTTATAACCAAAATGGCTAGTAATGAAGGTCAGACAGTGACGAGTGGTAGCGATGTTAGATCAGGGAATATGATTTTTGAGCCAATTTTGTGTGATGGGGTGTTTCGATTCGATTGTTCTGTTAATGATAGAGAGGCAGCATATCCCAGTATTTCTTTTGTCAATAGCAGTGATAGAGAAACGCCCGTCGCTACTGACAAGGTTCCTTCATACAACCCTACTTTTGAGTGCCTGCTAGACCAGCAAGTTGTCGAACTTGAGGTCAGTTACTTTCGTTCTAGCGTTCGATCTTTTGATTGTCATCTTAAAACAAATGTTGGTTGCATTTTAGCTTAATGTTGTTTGCATGCTTGTTTGTTATCTCTTGTCATGGTCTAATTTGGTGCTCATGCCATTTACTGGCTTCAAAAATTTGATTGAATTTGTTTTTGAAGCAGCTACCTATAGGTTCCTCCCTTTATGGAACTGGAGAAGTTAGTGGACAGCTTGAGAGGACAGGCAAAAGAGTGAGTCAATCTTGTGAAATTTTAAGTTTTTCAAAGGATTTTCTGACTATCTATGTACTCACAAGTAATATTTTCTTTTTCAGGTTTTCACATGGAACACGGACGCATGGGGTTATGGTTCTGGAACTACATCCTTATACCAGTCACATCCATGGGTATTAGCTGTTCTTCCAAATGGAGAATCAGTAGGAATTCTTGCTGACACTACAAGGCGCTGTGAGGTGTGGTAACATTTGACTTTATATCATTTATTGAGGTTAACCCTAAAGAGATATCTATGCTTTTATGTTGATCTAATGATCTTGTTTGACGGTCTTTTGTTCTGCTCATGACCAGATTGATTTGAGGAAAGAATCAACAATACGTTTTGTTGCTTCATCCTCATATCCTGTTATTACATTTGGTCCTTTTGCTTCACCCACAGAAGTTTTGATATCTCTATCAAAAGCAATTGGTAATTTTCTAAAAGACGACTTCAATTATAAATAATATAGCTTTATATAAGTAGACTTTATGCAATTCTTTTGTTTGACAAGACTGAAGTCTGTCATCCTCATGGAGAGAGGGTAGTCCATATCATTTGATGAACTCAGTACCCCCCACATGAAATCAGGTTCCATATGCAACATATGTTAATGTGTTATATGTGCACGCAAACATTCTTAATATGTATAATATGCTTTTTTATTAAACTAGGGGTTATTCAAATCCATGTCTAAAATAAAGACATCGTTGATCATATTATTCTTATTTTTTTTATATTCTTCAAATCGAGAAAGCACGCAATGTGAGTTTAGTGAACTATTATCTTCTGTGTAACTAATAACTGCTTTACTGTAATTTATCTGCCGTTCTTTTCTCAGGAACGGTGTTTATGCCCCCAAAATGGTCATTAGGCTATCATCAATGCCGTTGGAGCTATATGTCTGATCAGAAAGTTCTGAAGGTACTTGGTGCTACTCTTACCTTGTCTCTCTCAGTAATTATGACTTTGTGATTAATTAAATTCTTTTATGTAGAAAACATGAGCTGGAGATGCTGAGTATGGCACATTTTCTTCTGATTGCTGTTATTGTTATCATTTTTTTTCACTTTGCTATTATTTGGTTGGCTAAGAATAAAAGGAAATCCTTTTAAGTTCTGCCTGGTATGCCTGTATTATAACATGCAAGATATCACGATACAAATTTACATCATCCTGAATCTTAACTTTCAGTTCTCATACCAGACAAGGGTTTCTGAAAGTTTGATGCATCTCATACCAGATTTATTATATGCTATGTATACACGTTTAGAATACATATTTAGGAGTTCTGTATTACTATCAGATTTTAGTTTAATATATTTTAATTATCTATTGGCTTCTAGTTTTTTTTGCGTGTCTTTTATATTCTCTTGACTTATTAACAATTAAAATTTGCAGGTAGCAGAGACATTCAGGAAAAAGCGCATACCTTGTGACGTGATATGGATGGATATTGATTACATGGATGGTTTTCGTTGTTTTACCTTTGACAAGGCATGTTTTTTTACCTTGTATCAATTTTTTTTTTTGCATAAGATCTTTTTAGCTGTGCACATAAATTGTTTAGTGATATACTGATATGTATATGCAGTCTGTGACTCATTAATTAAAGTGATGTATTGCGTGGTTTGTATAAATTTCTTGTGGTGCCTGACATTAGTTGTGCAACTTGCATTAGTAATTTAGAAAATTCATGGTTAAATTTTTGGTTAGTCATTTTTAATGTCTATACAATTTTTTAATGAAATTATCTTTAGGAGCGTTTTCGAGATCCAAAGTCTTTAGCAAAAGACCTCCACGATAGTGGTTTTAAAGCTATTTGGATGCTTGATCCTGGTATCAAGCAGGAAGAGGGTTATTTTGTATATGACAGTGGTTCTAAAAATGATGTTTGGGTGCAAAAAGCAGATGGAACACCATTTGTTGGTAAGTTGTCTTTGTAGATTCATGCTTCTGTGCTTCTTGCCTTCTCATTCTTTCTTTCCCCTTTGTGAAGCATTAAGCCCATATATCATTCTCAGGGAACGTTTGGCCTGGACCTTGTGTCTTCCCTGACTATACACAGTTAAAAGTTCGTGCATGGTGGGCAAATTTGGTTAAAGATTTCATTCCCAACGGTGTTGATGGTATATGGAATGATATGAATGAACCAGCTATCTTTAAGGTAATTATAATCTCATTGTTTTCTTTTTCTTTCTAATATGAAACAACATATGTTCCAAATCTTACTATTGTGACTATTAATTTGTTCCATTTCTACCTTTTTTACCCCTTTCTTTTCCAGGTTGTGACAAAAACAATGCCTGAGAGCAATGTTCATAGAGGAGATGGTGAACTTGGAGGTTGTCAGAGCCATTCTTTCTATCATAATGTAATATTCTTTGCCCTTAATCATGTTTTTGCAGTCACATGTCATTTTATGATAAACTTGTGGACAGTGCTGACAAGTGGGATCCGGGGCACTTTGCTATATAATAAGATACTGTATTGCATCTTGATTCTGAAGTTAATTTATGAATTTGTACTTGTTTAGTGTTTTTTGTCTTATTCTGCAGTATGGTGTCCTCTGAACTTGTATTATTTGTTATGACTGTTCGATATAGGTGTATGGTATGCTGATGGCAAGGTCAACCTATGAAGGCATGAAACTAGCAAACAAAAATAAGCGTCCTTTTGTTCTCACCAGAGCTGGATTTATTGGCAGCCAAAGATATGCTGCAACATGGAGTGGAGATAATCTTTCAACCTGGGAACATCTTCATATGAGTATCTCCATGGTACTTCAGCTGGTAAGAATCTCATTAGCCTGGATGCTACTTCCCTTGAGCAACATTGTCACTTGATATTGTCTTAGCTTTGTAATCCCCCTTCCTTATGGCATTCTATATAATGCACTTTTCTGGTTCGACTGGACACCTCATATGCCTAGCAGATAGAAGTAGTTATGCCAATTAGTTATTAGCTTAAATTTTTGAAACATTAATTACTCAAATGATTAATGATACCTTTAATTGGTGGTACACTATTGTACGCTCATAAGAAAAAGATGACTGCAAGTAGCATTCGACTACATTAGATAATGTCATGGACCATCCCTTCCCAAGTTTTCTTGAAGTTACAGTTGTGTGCTATTCTTTATGATGCTATTGGAATTGGATCCTATTTTTAAGTTTAATTTTGGGTACTGAATGTTTGGAGTGAGAGCTAGATTGCTTTTTGTAAATATATTCTCCCACTGGTAGCACATGTTTTTTCATAATTGTCGAGTGTGTGGTTCAGTGCCTGAAGAATTAACATATTATGGCCTTGCTACAATATCTTTTTTTTGTTTCAACTTTAAATATAAACTGTAACATTAAGTATACTTTCTATTTTTCATTCTTACTTTACTTTCCTTCTGTTCAGGGACTCAGTGGTCAACCACTTTCAGGTCCTGATATTGGTGGATTTGCTGGAAATGCAACACCAAGACTTTTTGGAAGGTGGATGGGTATAGCTTCCCTGTTTCCCTTTTGCCGAGGGCACTCTGAAGCTGGAACCACCGATCATGAACCCTGGTCTTTTGGGGAAGAGGTCGGTTCATCTTTGACTGTATAAAATCAATCAATCTTGTGGTTTCAACCTTTCATATGTCGGATATTTATGTTAATTCTAAGTTTAAACTGCTTGTTTTTCTTGTATATCTCGTGGACTAAAAATTATGAAGGCTGTATATTGAGCTAAGCATGAGTTTATTTGATAAGCTGTGCACACACTAGGTAAATTTACGCATTAGTTACCCATCAAAACATTTTACAGAAAAAGAAGAAGAAGAAAGAGTACATGTCTTGGATTATTTACTATGTGAACCTGGCACTGCGCATGAAGGCTAATGACAAGTTTTCTCTGATGAGTGAGAGAGGATGAGACAATTACAGTCCTTATAATTCTTTTTTCCTCACTTAATGAAATGATGTTCAGAATTTCAAATTACTTCTATGCTCAAAACCGTGCATCACTAACTTCATCTCTAACTTTTAGTGTGAAGAAGTCTGCCGATTGGCATTGCAGAGACGCTACCGCCTTATCCCACTTATCTACACTCTTTTTTATTTTGCACATACGAAGGGCATTCCAGTGGCAACCCCTACTTTTTTTGCTGGTGGGTTCTTGTTCTATTGGTTTTTTCTTACGGTATTCTATTGGTTGCTTCTTGTGTCTTATTTTTTAGTAAAAATATTTGAACACTATTCATATGCATTACAAATGTTTATTCTTGCTTTTAACAGATACAAAGGATCCTAGGCTGAGGAAACTTGAAAATTCGTTTCTGCTTGGTCCAGTTTTAGTATACGCAAGGTTCTTCTATCTCCTTACTCTGTCTATGTTCAATGTTGATGACACTGCTATTTTGTTAGAGATGCCTTTACAAGCAATAGGCTGGTTTTCCCTGATGCTTCTATGTTTTATGCATTCTAGCTGCAAATTTGATATAGCTTTCAGTTATTGAAAAAGGCGAAATGAAACAAAAAATTACATGCTATTTTTTCTAGTTGTGAATAAAGTTCAATTTTGTTTTGGTAAATATACAATGTTTATCCTTCTTTTTCCTTTTATAAGATAATAAAGTCATTACCAGTATGTGTGCAGAATTGATACTATTTAGCACAAGAGAAATGTATAATAAGTAATCTATCTTTGTTGAGACTTAAGGCACAATATCCATGTTTATGAACATCGATTACTGGTTTTTGCTCTTTTTGTTAGTGTTGTGTTTTTAATTTAAGTTAATTGCACCTTATCTGACACTCTCCAGTTTACATGATAGATGTGTAAATATTCAGAATGAAAACACAATGTTTTCTTTTATTCGTTTGCAATCTGTATTTATTTAATTATGTGTACTTGTTCGCCTTTGGAGCTCAGATGTGTTTTAGGTTGTGGACCTCATGTTTACTTATACTTGAAGTTTGGTAGAAAGCTGTATAACACACCTTTATGTGCAATTTGTGCTGATTTACTGTGTTGTCTGTATCTTGATCAGCACCTTACGCAGTCAGAGGTTGGATAAATTGGAGTTTTCTTTGCCTAGAGGGATATGGTTGGGTTTTGATTTTGGTGATGCACATCCGGTATTTTTTTTCCTGCTCTTTTTAGTTTGCATTTAATTTTAGTCGTATTGTTATTTATTGATTTTCATTTTTTTAAGCTTTCACAAAAAAGGTCTTATTTCATTTATATTTTATTCTGTTTGCATTTCAGGATTTGCCAGCTTTATATTTAAAAGGTGGCTCAATTATTCCTGTAGGGCTTCCTGGTCAGCATGTTGGAGAAGCCAGACCATTGGATGAGTTGACACTTCTTGTGGCCTTAGATGAATACGGTAAGTCTATAACTGATATTTTTTACCATGGTCTCTACTCTTAAGATGAGCATCTTGCTCTTAATTTAATCATTGACAATGACAGGGAAAGCTGAAGGTTCTCTATTTGAGGATGATGGCGATGGATATGAATTCACTCAGGGAAATTATTTATTAACCCATTATGTGGCTCAACGCCGATCATCATCTCTTATTACCGTGAGTGTGCACAAAACTGAAGGATCATGGGAAAGACCTAAACGCCACCTCAATGTTCGATTATTGCTAGGTGGGAATGCAGTGGTATGTGGTTTCTCTGAGACAGGAAACTATGAAGAAGATGAAACTTGTATATAGAAAGAAATTTCAAAAAATTGTGCTTGATTTATTTATTGATCTATCCTTTACTGGGCACTTGATCTTAATATTTACAGTTTAGTTTTGTATGTAGCTTGATACGTGGGGAATGGATGGGGAAGTAGTACAAATAATTTTGCCTTCAGAAGAGGACGTGTTGAACTTGGTATCTTCTTCTGAGAAGCATTGCAAGGAGCAATTGGGTATGTGCTTGCTCAAATTTTTACTTGGTCAGTTTCTGAATATTATTTTGTGGTATTTATGCTTTTTCCCAGTGCGCAGAGCCCCAACGAGGAAGGTGTTAGTGGTTTATCATTGGGTCAAACTTTCACTTTCTTGACCATTCTTTTCTCTGCTGATGCTACATTTTCTCTTGTAGTATAGATGGGTTAAGCATCATATTGGTCCCTATCTTTGTCTCGCCGTCTGATCTAAGTCCCTCGCCGGAAAATTTATTGCATTTGGTCCTCGTCTTTGAAATATTTTTAGGGCTGATCCTCGCCGGAGGGCGGAGCTCCGGCGAGTGATGATTTGGATCGCTGACTGTGTTAGTTATGCTTATGTGGATTTAAAAAAAAAATTAAAATTTTAAAAAAATTACATGTCAGATCATTAATCATATTAACTAAAATTAAATATATTAACAAATCTAAACCTAAATGAATTAACAAAACTAATTTTCCCCAAAATTAACTTCAATTCCCCCAAATTAATTCAAAAAAAAAACACTCCAGAATCATCATCATCATCAAAACACCCCAAAACCAAACTAGATATGAACAATCTTTGACAAATCTGATAAAAATTCTTCCATTTTTTTTTTCTTTTCCATTATCATTTCCCTCTCCTTTTAATCGTCATCATCATTTCAGCATGAGGATTCAAACACAAACTCAATCTCCCAATCTCAAAACTCAGAAACAGAAACTCAACCTCTCAATCATCATGATTTCATACCCAGAAACACAAACTCTGCAACCCAGTACACAACAACACAAAACCCAGAACCAACAAACTCAACCTCCCAATCTCAAAACTCTGCAACCCAGTACACAACAACACAAACCCAGAACACCAACCTCAAACCCCAGCAACATCAACCCCAACCCCAGCAACATCAACCCCAACCCCCTCCTTCCTCCCACGCTCCCCAACCCTCACCCAACCTCACCCTCACCCTCACCTTCACCCTCACCCACATGCAACCTGCAACATCCCGGCCTCACCCTCACCCTCACCCACCTGCAACCTGCAACCTCACCCTCACCCTCAAACCCCCAACCCGCAGCCTCACCTTCACCCTCACCCACGGCCTCACCCAACCTCAACCCTCACCCTCACCCTCACCTTCACCCACTTGCAACCTCACCCTCACCCTCAAACCCCCAACCCGCAGCCTCACCCTCACCCTCAAACCCCCAACCCGCAACCTCACCTTCACCCTCACCCACGGTCTCACCCAACCTCAACCCTCACCCTCACCCTCACCTTCACCCACTTGCAACCTCACCCTCACCCCAAACCCCAAACCATGAAAAAGAGAAAGAGAGAAAGAGAGAAAGAGGAGATCCTTTGGTGATGAAGAAGATCTGAGGGAACGACCCAGATTGAGGGAAGACGATCTGCACCAGATCTTCCCGTTGAAGACGAACGAGAGAGCGATGAGGGCAGGTTCGAGGGAGAGCTCCTCGTCGACGAGGCTCATGGTGCGTTTGGACGGAGATCGAGAGTTTGGGGGAAAATATTTGAGGGCTCTGCCTTGGAGATCGAGAGTTTAGGGAAAAAAATTTGAGGGCTTTGCCTTGGAGATGGAGAGTTTAGAAGCAGTGATCGGTGGTGGTGGTCGGTTCTTCGAGGATCGGTGGTGGTGGTTGATTGCGTCGGTGATGTTGATGATGATAACAAGAAGAAGCTGAAAATGTGATGCTGATGATGATAATGATAACTGGGAAGTTGGTAAGGGATTAGAACCTAATTTGATAGGGAATTTGGGGAATTTATTTTTAATAATTAATTTAGGGTTAGTTTTTTTAATTAGTTTTCTTTTTGTTAGTTAAATTAAGATTTCTGATGTGTATTTTATTTTATTTTTTTTCATTATTTTTTTATTCCACATCATCTCATTAAGCCTAGTCAGCGTGCCATTTAAGCACTCGCCGGAGCTCCGCCCTCCGGCGAGGATCCGCCCCAAAAATATTTCAAAGACGAGGACCAAATGCAATAAAGTTTCCGGCGAGGGACTTAGATCAGACGGTGAGACAAAGACAGGGACCAATATGATGCTTAACCCTAGTATAGATTTAGTGTTTTATAGTATGTTTGTCTCTTGCAAACTATATTATACGACGTTGATTGGAGATAATTCTTGGTTTGGGTATTCACCTTTCTTTTTAGATGCTATTCTTTCCATATTTTTATCTGTTCTGTTGGTTCTTTTCCCTCTTTTATCATTCTGCATATTATGTTGCACTTTACTTCTGAATTGTATCTAACCGCATGCAAGCAGCCTAAAAATGCCAATTCTTTATGATATTCTACCTTTTTCTTAATGTTTTGCAGAAAAAGCAATTCAAATTCCTGATGTAGAAGAGGTCTCTGGACCCAAAGGAATAGAGCTTTCAAGAACTCCCATAGAACTGAAAAGTAGTGAGTGGATTCTTAAAGTGGTTCCTTGGATTGGAGGTAGAATCATCTCCATGATACACACTCCTTCAGGTAAATTGATTGTTCATTAGTCATTTATTTAATCTTATCCGAAATGTTTGGAGACATACAAGAATCTTGGTTGGATTTAGTTCCTGAGAATGCCATTTCTTCATAATAAAATAAAATAATAAATTCACGTTTTGTGCACGATCCAGCAGTTAAGCATTTAGAATATTTCTTTCCTCACAGTTAGAAGGAACTTGTTTATAATATACTCAATTACTGAGACTGGAAGTGTTGTTAGTTGTGACAAAAAGTATAAAATTCCTTTTACTCTCCCCATTACTTCTTTGTGGTTTCATTTAATCGTTGTAGTTCTCTGATCCATATAGTTCTAGACTCTAGGAATAAGGACTTAGTCCAGAAGTTTTATAGCAATAAAAGCAAGAACTACATGCATTATATTGTTCATGATCAACAATAAATTTCCAGGAACACAGTGGCTCCATAGCAGGATTGATATCAGCGGGTATGAGGAGTACAGTGGTACAGAGTATCGTTCAGCTGGGTGTTCCGAAGAATACTCTGTCATTGAGTAAGTTTCCCTTGTATTACACTGCTTCTTTGGGGTGTCTTTTTTGTTGAAGAGCCACCAAAGGCCACTTTGATTCTTGTATATACTTTTATTTGTTTGCATGTTCTTGTATTCAACATGTCTGGCAATTTTTTCCCTTGCAGTCGAGAACTTGAGCATGCAGGAGAGGAGGAATCTGTGCTATTAGAGGGTGACATTGGTGGAGGATTGGTTCTTCAACGGAAGATCTATTTTCCGGAGAATGCTGCAAATGTCATCCAGATAGACTCTAACATAATAGCCCACAGCGTTGGAGCTGGTTCTGGAGGGTTCTCAAGGTTTGGTCGTCTTATCTTTATGATATTATTAAGTTAAATTTATCTTAGGGGCATCTCCCATCCTTGCGGTTGGTTTACTGTTGGATGTGGTTAATAAAGTGATTGGCCCTGCTCATGCTTACCAATAGCTTTTCCACGTGTTCCGAACATCCTTGTGACATTTTGAGATGTTTGGCTGGCAAGCCCAAAAATTGGTTGATACAAAAAAAAAATCTGCTAAAATTTAACATGTATTTACTTTTCTAAAATTACAGATTTTACAATTTGGTTGTCACAACTCACATACAAAATCAAATATTTTTAAAATACAATTTTTTTTTTAAATTCCACACCAAATTAAATTTACTTAACCATATCTAAGCAAGTTCTTTCAAAATTAGGGGGAATTTCCATATAACTCAATCTATCAAAATGAATACTTCCCAAATTTATTTTACTCATAATTAAGGATATATCCTCATTCAAAACCACTTGCTCTAAAGATTGGTAGAGCCAATTAGAAGACTGTATTTTTTTTTGAAGATGTATTTGATTTGGATGACAAATTGTGTGTCTATCAGTCATCACTATATTGTGCGTGAAGATTCTAGTGGAGAGTTTGAGACTCTAATGAACCCACTTAAATATTTTTTTAGTGACATTTCTTCTATTCTTCCTTATGTGTCTGCAGGTTGGTCTGCTTAAGAGTTCACCCAACATTCTGTCTTTTGCACCCCGCGGACTCTTTTATCTCGTTCACTTCAATTGATGGATCAACGCATGAAGTCTTTCCTGATGGTGGGGAGCAAATCTTTGAAGGGAGCCTTATTCCTAATGGTAATGGCCTTTTTATCCTTTTCCTAGTTCCTCACTAATACAAAATGTTGGATTTTCTACTGAGATGAATAATTGAATAAGCATGCTAAAATCATGATAGAGGGCCAAAAAATGTCTTGTATATTTCGAAAATGCCTTCTTACGCTATGTTCACTATACTTGAAACATGCCAAAGCATAGATTCACGTCACTATCTTTTGCTAAATTTAAATTAATGATAAGAATTGCGGTTCCGAGAGTCCAACATTGTAAACTAAATGGTCAAAGAGACACTGCCAAAGTGTCACTCAACCTATAAGTATTATCTATCAAATTAGGGCAAAGTAATAGTTCATGTGTCGACAAGAAGTATTCAATCCATACATGTATATAGAAAAAGACAACTCATCCAGTAAGTTGACTAACATGCTTTTACTCCACATCCCATCTTTCTGTACTGTCCTCCACAAACAAAATACAAAAGAAGAATAAACGGTACATGCACCATTCATTATATAAAATCAATGTTCTTATGATCTTATTAGTGGAGTCTAACAAGTAAGGTTTTTTGTTAACTATTTTTGTATAGTCGTAGTATAGTTTCTATGTCATTGTTAGTCATCTGACTCTGGATAGCACAAAATAGTTCTTCATAAAATATTTGCCTTAATTTCATTTCAGGTGAGTGGAGGCTTATTGATAAATGTCTTGGCTTTGCACTGGTCAATCGATTTAATGTTACTGAGGTATTCAAGTGTCTTGTTCACTGGGATTGTGGCACTGTCAACTTGGAGCTTTGGTCCGAAAGCAGGCCCGTCTCAAAGGAATCCCCACTTCGAATTTCCCATCAATATGAGGTTATGAGAATTGAGTAATCGCTTAATTGGTCATTACTCAAAGTATTGGAATTTTAGAATTGGCAGAACAGTGTTATAGATTCTTTTGTTTGCATATGATAATTCCCAGACAATTGTACTAAATTGTGGTCTAGTATGCCTTGTCGAATTCAAACGAAGGAAAAGCATCCATGTACTGTAATCAATATCAAACTATCAATCCATATCGCACTACAAGGTATGCTCTTTGCCAGGAAATTCGCTGCAACCTGCAAATGTTAACTATGAACAAGTTAAGAAAATATGGAACATTTTTGAATATACTAAACTAAAATCTGACAGCAATGCAGAACTCCTATAATATGGATCGTGTAGGAATTCAGGTATGAATTATGTCAGAATTTTGGAAACCCATGTTTAGTATGAGAGCTGAAAGTTATTCAAGATTCAAGATTCTGTGAGGATTCAGAGCTGACTAATTCATATGCAAAAGTAATATTGCATTTCCTTTTTTTAATAAACTCATGGATGCCATGTCCTTCCATTTACCACATGAATCGATCTGTCTTTTAAAGTATAGTATCCCTAATATCCCTAATATCCCTAACTTCTGAATGAGCTTTGTCAACACAACACACATATTAGTATTAAAACTAGTATAGGTAATACATATAGTATTAAGAAGAAAATAATCTTAGCAAGGACACCCAAAAGACTACATATATGATATATACATCCACCTCAACATATGGGTCTATGAGATATCACGTAGCTCAACTTTAAACCTTTGAGACCTAATCTTTCACAGTACAACACCCAAAGTCCAAAACAATAACGGATTGGACTCTAATGATAACCAATAGGAGCAGAAGCCTCTCTTAACTCTCGTCCTAGATCAGCTAAAACTCTTCCTAACTACTCCTCTGCTAGGGCACAACTTGGTGTACAGCGCCGTCAACCCCCTTTGGGGGTCTCCTCCCCCATTGGGGGGTTTTCTCCTCCACCATGGAGGCTTTCCTTCTGCTTTTTAGAGCTTCCTTCCCACATTAGGTAGGTTCCTTCCCACATCAGGTGGGTTTCTTCCACATTAGGTGGATTTCTTACCCAAATAAGTGGGTTTTGTTTCTTCCAAATCCGCCTCATTTGCCTCCACCGCCAAATCCGCCACCACCTTCAACCACCGGGTGTCAAAGCTCCAGATCTAGAGCGTTCATGTCTTTTTCAAAGGAACCAGGTCTCTGGTTTAGCCTCAATGGTCCAGAAGCTCGACCTGCCGTGTTGCTCTGCTGTAACCTGTGCCTGAGGCCATCTTCTTCTCCGTCCCTTTCTGGTGGCACCTTAGGTTGCTAGAGGTGACCTTGAGTTGAATCTGTTTTGTAAGGAAAGTAGGTTGGATCTGTGCTCCACTGTTTCGTGGTAACAGTTCCGATTCCCACCTTTAGCTCCGGCCACAGTACCAACGCTGGTTCTCCACTCTGTTGGTTTCCTCCACTATGTTGGTTTCGCTCACGGCACAATGATCTCTGGCATTCCTTCTGGGCTTCTCTTACCTACTTCATCCTTCGCCCCCTTCAGCTTTTGCTGCTGCTGTGTTTTTGGAATCGTCAGAAGTTTCCCTCATCGCCTTGTTCTCAGAGCTGTGAAATGACCCCTTTTGTTGCCGCTGAAGCCACGCCGTAGGCTTCCTTTTCATCGGCACGCTACTAATCCGGCAGAGTCGGGTTGTAGGTTTGGGAGCGCTGGTTAAAGTTGTTCATATCTTCTCCGCTCAGAAGTCATATGGCGCTTTGTTAATTTGGGTTTTGAGGGGCTTTTGTTTGTCTCAAGGGTTTTTACATCATGTTCAATGCTGATTGTTTCAGCTGAGTAGGCATGCTTGCTCTTTATTTTCTTATGATTGTGTGCATTGTGGTAGCTCTCAGAGATTTACTCTCGCATGTTGTAAGTGTCGTTTGACAACCTTTTGAGTTTTATTCCATACACCTTTGTCCAAAAAAAAAAAAAAACTCTCATCCTTGGTTGTGTATACCCTGCAGTAGTTCATTACAGTTAAATACCATAAGTATTCTTGACTCATACAACATAACGTAATGAAGAACTTCTTTAATTTTAGTTCAATAGAAGGATATAACTATGAAACTTACCGATGCAAAGTGGTTGACATCGCGATGATGTGCTTCATTAGCTCTCACAACCATGACAGCATCCCTTAAAGTTGAGTTTGGTGGCAGCTGCTAGTAGTCTAAGGCAATGGCTGGAGCTGGGGCATTTTCAATCTTTCCTTTGTCCATCTCCTTCAGGAACTCTGTGTAGGAGTTATCGCCTCTTCCTCAAGGTGACCAACCTCACGGTGGGCGAATTTAGGTGAGAGCAAATAGCCTAAGAAATATGTATTGAAGAAAACTTGGAAGGCTATCAAAAGATCATGTGATTGATAATTTTAATTAAAAGAGAAAAAATTATGTTTCAATACCAGGAAAAACGGGATTTGTATGTTAGATAAATTTAAAGCAAAACAAACGCTTCCCATTTGTTTATTTCAAAAAAAAAATCAAAAAAAAAACAAAAAAAAAAGAAAGGAGAAAGGAGAAGAAGCATATATCCATGAATTAGTGGTGAGGTTATATACATATACATATAAATACCGCAAAAATATATGCCTTGCTCTTTTGTTTAGGTTGGCATTAAAAAAATAATCCCACCAGGAGATTTTTAAATATTTTTCTTTTAAAGGCTGTGCTTAAATATAAAATTAGACAATACATAGTTGCAACGTTTACCTGCAATTTGTGGTTTATGTCCATACCTGTAGAAGTATTTTAACAGGGTGAGTTTGGATATATTTGTACCTACTTTTACTTTCATTATATTTCATTCATTCTTTTTCCTAGCTATGTCTTTATTTTTTCTTATCAAACCATCCATCACATTCACATTTCTTATTTCACACTCTTCTATTCCTATCTCTTGTGAAATTTTGATGTCTTTGTATTATTCTCCTAACAAGATATACGTTTCTGCGTTTTTTATATATAAAAAACAACTAGCTAGGTGTCTAGCTACTTGCGTGTGTAAATATTATACTATTTGTTTACATATTATATTTACAGAATATAATACACATACTATTTTTATAGATTACTAAAATATTTCTGGCCAACATCAACATGTATTCATGTAACCCACTAAGAAAGTCACAGTCCTTATAATAGAAAACTAAAAAAGTCACAGTAATTATTTAGTTTTAACTTCTTTCACTCTTATAGAAAATCATATATTGTTAGTTTTGGAATTATGTGTATGGGCGAGACATATATCAAGTGAAAGTAAGAAAGGTAAATATTCATTCAAAAAAAAAAGAAAGGTAAATATTAACAGTAAATTTAATTTAGCCATGAAAAGTAGAAATTTAAAATAAAAAATCATAAAACTTTTTAAAAGACCATGCAGCTTTCTATGATCATTTCATAAATTTTAATCTTGATTATCACAAGAATTCCCATTCATGATTGGTCTTTGGGAGGAAGTGGACTGGTTAAATATATATCTGTAATTCATACAGAGCATGCTATAATATTATGTATGCAAAATGGTCAATTCTTATGACTTTCTACACTGTACCCTACAAATAACTTTTACTTTACCTTTTTATTCAGAATAAGGAGCATGTAAAGGAACAGAGGAATGTCTACCTTGTCTACATTCCAGAAACAAACATATTTGCATACTTTTAGCAAAGCTTTCAAGAGGTACGCCAACCCTTATTTTTAGTTAGGATAATGACAAATAACAATAAAGTTAAATATGTCAAACATACGAAGTTACGTGATTGGTTAGTTTTAACCTATTAAGCAATCTTGGAAGCAATTGCGTAGTTTCTAACACGTTTAGGTTTCCATATTTAGTGTAGCAATTGCCTAGTTATCCTCGTGATGAATTAAAGGAGGAAAATGACACCTGGGAAGTGATTAGAGAAGATTGGTAGCTTTTTAGAATATTCACTCTCCAAGATGTTCCTCAATATCTGTAGAAAATTGAAAGACAAACCAAGTTTTCAGCTGAATTACATTTGGTCTTATGATGATTAAAATATGACATGAGATTGATTCCAAACACTTCATCCTAACTAACAATTCACCTCAATTTTGCTTCCAAACTTACTTCAAAGAAGCAAAAGAGCAATAGGAGCCTGCAGCATAGTAGTAGTAGCACCTTGCAACATATTGGTCAAAGAGTCCTGTCTTTGTGAAAACAACATCAAGTTCTTCCTCAAAGAAGACTCTTCGACCTCAACAGGTGGTTCTCAGAAGCAGAATATCTAGTTTTTTCATAGTAGGTTTTCCTGTGAAACCTACACAATTAGTAACATTTAAATCTAATGGTTATATAGAAGAAAAAAATTCTGTCATTGCCACATCTATGATAGATTTAAACTTAAAAATTCTTTTTGCTCATTGATGAATCCAATACCTCTCTAAAAATGAAATAGCAGCATTCCTCAGATGATGTATAAATTCCATATCAGTGAAATTGAAGGAATCGCGAATGAAAAGAATGAGTCAATGAAGCTCTCTGAGATATATCATATATCTCTACTTGCACCCTCAAGAGTGTGCAGTAGAATTAAGGAGTCCACAGTATATACATTAGCACCATTAGACAAAACCATAAAAACTTTTAGTCACCAGAGTTTATTAAATTTGTAGCCAAAATTACTTCAGAGTTTGAGTCTTAAAACTTCCATATTAATCCAACACCAAAACAGGCCAACATGTTGAACTTTAGTGATAACCAATTGGAGCAGGAGCATCTCTCAACTCTCGTCCTTGGAGGATTATGTCCTGCACATTCATTACATTAAAATACCATCAGTATTATTGAATCATACAACATATCACATGAAGCACTTTTTTTTGGGGCCGGTTTTGGAACTTATCTACTAGAAAAATCACGAGATAAGCTTCAATAAGGGTCCTTTGGTATGCATTCAAAGGGGATTTTAGTTTAATAGGAGGATATAACTGTGAAACTTACCGATGCAAAGTGGTTGACATCACGATGATGTGCCTCATCAGCTCTCACAACCATGACAACATCCCTTAAAGTTGCGTTTTGTGGAAGCTGCCAATAGTCTATGGCAATGGCTGGAGCTGGAACATTTTCTATTTTACCACTGTCTAGCTCCTTCAAGAACTCAGTGTAGGAGTGGATAGCCTCTTCCTCAAGGTAACCAACCACGCGGTGCGCAAATTTAGGTGAGACCAAATAGCCAAAGAAGTATGCATTGAAGAAAACTCCTTGGACAGTTATCACAAGAGCACGCTCATACCACTTGGGATCTGACACTTCCATGAAGGTCATCAGATGCATACGCTCATTTTCTGCTTCTTCCAGGAGTGCTTTGATCCATCCACCACTGTGCTCGAATCGCCGCAGCGATTTCAGGTGGAGCAGCATGCCTGCTACCATGCCTGGCACAGCTGCCACTGTCTCCAGCATCATTGCTCGGCATCCATACCTTCTCTGTTACATTTTCATACAATATGATTAAGAAGTTACATCAAATTCAAAATACAAAACTCATCAAGGGGCAACAAATACTTAATAGTTAATACTACAATGAAAGTGAGTTTCCCTTCAAGATTGAGCGTGAAAAATGTTGGGAAAGACCTTCCACACGTATATTTATAACATGATCTTGATTGTTTATGCTTTCATAAAGAAATAAAGGCAAGGTTAAGTTTCAGGATTCAATTCCTTTCATTGATTTAGAATGAGAAAAAGAAGTTGCAATTAACTACACTATAATACACCCCTTTAGTAAACTCACTTTCAAACGCTCTCTATTTTATTAGTTGAAATTAATGTGCACTCAAATTTGATGGGATTCACATACGTTAAACGAGTATTGGAAATAGAGTTGAAGGGTGTAATTTCATTGTTGAGAAAAATGTTATGTTATTGAATAGTAGTTGTAGCAAGTGGATTTAAAAAAATTAAAATACTAGCAATCATAATCTTGTTCATGGGCCTAATCAAACCACATGCCAAACCAGCCAAGCATCACATGAATCATGTATGATTGACTTTAAGGCAAAAAACAAAAGAAAACTGAAAAGATGGCCGAACACAAAAGTAACTTGAGGGTTTGTGTAATTTTTTTATTATAATAATTAATATGAAGCAATTTTTTTGTTTGTAGGATATATAGGTTTTTGTTTTTTGATAAATTATTACATATGAAGTACAATAGTGGAGATTAAAAGTACCTTTCAAGTCCAGTATTATGTTTTTTTTATTCAATACTATAATATACCGGCTACAACTCATTATTATATTCTTTCCAATATTTAAAATTAGATAACCTGTGTTTGGCACACGCCTCTGCAATAGTTCCTATAGTGTCAAATGCACAAAATCCAGCATAATGAACAATGATTTTTATTTAATCATGACTAATGAGTAATGCCTTGAGAGCATACAAATTGTGTCATGAATTATTAAAAAATTATTTAGTACTAATGTTTTTATATATGTATATAATTCATACAACTAATATTGCAATAAAAAATAATATATAAAAAAGATTATAAAAAAATACCAAAAAGGCAGGAGTAAATCAAATCCACAATTTTATATTATAAATCACACAAATTTGCAATTAAATATGCACCATATATTAATGAAAAAGAATTGAAATTATGAAGAATGGCATTGAAAATTTGAAAGAATTGCTACCTGGAAAAACAAATCAGTGGGGTATCTGAGGCTCTTGACAGTCCAATAGGCCAGCTTGTCCATAAACGTCTTTGTTGGGTGATGCTTTTCCAGATCAATTGACACATCTGCTTTGTAAGTTTCCCATGGCTACAAACAAACAAATCAAATCCATTCATTATTATTTTCCCGAGAAAATTCTAAATTTTCTTTTCCTCCAAGAAAGAGGGAAAGAAAATAAAAAGAAACAAGAAACATAAACCCATACCCTGAAGCAATTCCATTTCCACTCTGTACCATCCTGTTTGGTAACCTTAGAAGTTTGAATCCCCCAGTAACTCATAACCCCCTTTTCATCTTTCTTCCCACCAGCACTGTGCTGAGGAGAAGGTTCAACCTCCTTCTCTGCCATAGCGGTGGAGAAACTCCTCAAACCACCACCATACATGGAAGAAGCAGAAGCAGGTGCTCTAACCCAAGAACCCTTCGCCGCCAACAGCGCAGTGTTCACAACCCCACGCCTCATCATCATCATAGCAATGTTCCAGCAACGTTGTAAACCAGAGAGAAAATATAAGAGCGTTTGTTTCCTGAGAAAATGAGAAAGAAAATTTGCAGAGAAAAAAACAGGTTGTGTTTGGTTGTAACAGACAGGGTTTAAGAAAAGGGTCTTTATATATATTTTTGCATTGCGTGTTTAGGTTGGCATGTAACGATTGATTCTGCGATTTTTTATTTTATTCGTTTCTAATTTATAATCTTTTCTATTTGTTACTATATTTAGAATATTTGATTTTTTTTTAGTAATCAAAATCAAAGTTGTATTCTACATCTTTATATTATTATTTGATTCAGGTAAATTATAATTTTGTGGCAAATTGTAGTAATGTAATACTATATATCAAGTTGGGATCACTTTGTTAATAATTTATGAATGAATTAGTATGAATTAATGGGGTGCAATAATGGTATTTAATTTCTTGGAGAACAAGTAGATTGGATTTTCGTGTTCTCCAAGTCAGGAACTCTCTCTGGTCCACGTACAGCGAATGGTCTAGAAAAATAGTAGTACATCTTTTTGCAACCGACTTCAAAAATAGTACATACACGTACTTACGACATGATTTTACTATATATATTTTAGTTTTATGGTAAGTTGGTAACATATTTTATTCTGATTTTATTTTATAAAAAAATAAATAAGAAATATTTCAGTCTAAAATAAACGCTTAACAAATTATTTCGAGAAGTTTATCTAGCTTAGTTGTTTAATTATGGGTGGTGCTATTCGGGGCCGGCTTGTGAATGGGTTGCTGGGTTCATGGCGGGTGAGGGTGGAGGTGATTCCTTTGTGGCGGAGATGGCAGCCTTGAGGTTGGGTCTTTCTTTGCTTTGGGACTCTGGTGTTCGCAGTGCTATTTGTGAGGTGGATTGCCTGGAGCTAGTTGAGGTTTTGCGTGATAACTCATTTCACTACCATGCACTAGCTAGCGGTCTCATGGATATCTACAGCATGTTGCACCGTCAGTGGTGTGTGGAGCTCATCAAACACATTCCTCGAAGTTCTAATGATGTGGCCGATTGCTTGGCCGACTTAGGTAGTTCTCGTCAATGTGTCTTCCTTAATTAGATTAGAGGACCCTCTCACCAGCTTGATCCCTTTTTTGCTAGGGATCTGTTAGCCCTTTAGTCGCTTTTCTTTTGCTTTTAATTTTACGATGTACAAAAAAAAAAGAGACATATGAATAGTTTTGTATTATTATTTCTAACATGTGCCAGAGTTTGTTTGATTTTAAAACATTGACAATGCACAAGCTCACATAACCATATGTTGTAATTCACGCATGAGTGCGAAAGTGATTGAATTCCAGACCGCTTGGTTATAGAGTAAAACAAAATTATACTCATCGCAAATATAAGTTGGCTTTTAAAAAAACAAATATAAGTTGATTTATGGAAAATAGATGATAAATGGAATAGAGTAAGTTAAGGACATAAAACAGAAATGAATAATTATTTCTAGAAAGAATAATTATTTCTGACAATAATCTTATTAAATAAGGAAAAATTAATTGTTGATTAGGTCTCAGTTTAGGTGAATATTTGGAAATTGGAATCACTCTCATTTACGTATCAGTTATTATTTTTTTTGAGTTATAACGTACATGTCTGTCATATTCCAAAGTCCAAACCAGCAAATGGGTCGAGCCAAGAAAGAAAACTGACCCAAGAGAAACAGAAACATAAACAAAAGACCTTCGACCAAAAAAAAAGAAAAAGGACTTCTATTGACCAAAACAAAAAGGCTTCTATCCATATATAAGAACCCCATGCTAGTATTCTAATTGACCAAAAAAAAATGCTAGTATTCTATATGCATGCATATATGAATTTCAATGCATATTTATGATTTGTTGTATTTTACAAGATTTGTAGGATTTATGAATTCTGTTATGATCCTACGTTTATGATCTTTGACTCATTTCCAATCCTTAGTAACCCCAAAAAAAATCAATTCCGCGCTTCATTTATTTTTAGAGGGCTAAAATCAAATTCGTTTACAAACTCATGAACTAATTTCACCATTAACCCATAAATTTATCATAAACTCTAAAATATTTGAAATGAAAATGAAAATTTAATAACTTCATGCATATAAAATTGAGAGTTTGAGTTTGGAGCTTGACATTTGTGACTCAAATTGAGAGTTTGAGTTTGGAGCTTGACATTTGTGTCAATGAGTCGCTCCCTAATTTTTGTTATGTTGCTTTTGCTTCACATAGTGCCTGAAAGATCTAATATAGAGGCTTGTAGTTGTGAGTGTGTTGTTTGGGCTGCTAAGCCTAACCCAATCATGAAAAAAAACTTAGATGAAAAATCCAAGAGAGCCAAAACCGTCATAGCACTACAAATGCAATTAAGGATAGAATAAGTCGATAGAACTTCTCCAAATATCAAGACTAGCAAATAGATGGTGATCGAACTCCTTCAGCTAACATGTAAGTTCATGAATCTAATGGTCATAGTCATACACCTTAATGTCTTTCTGCTAATTGTATTTTTCACGATTATAGCGCTTAAATATGATTTTATTCTCGTGGAATAAATTATTTTTAATTAAAACCTCTGAATTTGAAACACGAGTGAATTTGTTCATATTTTTTCACCAGGGAACTGTTCGGGCAGCAGTGATAAATTCTCTTATCATGAGTGCTTATACTAAGTTGTTCACTTTATTTTAAATAACATAACTCGCTTGTTTTAAAATTAAAGATCAAAATTAAATATTACGTAAAAAAAGTTTCAACTCATATAATATCCAATCATTGAGAGTTGAGACACATTACAAAATATTAATTAAAATAACTAGTGTCCAATAATTCAACACATAGATCCATCCTATAGATTCCTCTGAATACAAAATTTGGAATTTAGATACCTTCTTAGTTTGACTTACTACCCCTCTCTGTACTGTATCCAGTATCCACCAAGCGATAAGCTTCAAAGTCTCCGTTATGATTTATAAGAATTCAAAACTTTGGAGTTAGCTAAGGAATAGCTGCATAGCTATTTTAACTTCTTCTCTTTGAATGATCCACAGCAAGCAGTAACTAAGGCAAGCAGTTCCTGCTGGTGTATTCCTTTCATGGCTTCTCCATTACAGTGTCCACCGTTTGAATTTTCTAGCAAATACTATCATGTGTCTGAAAGTGGAGGTGGCTGTGTGAGACAAAGCAGTTTCTTTGGAGGCAAACCAGTGCTTAATCAGGGAGTTGGCTACTCAGTTATTCTTGGTTTTGGTGCTTTCTTTGCTGTCTTCACCTCTTTCTTGGTTAGTAAATGCATGTGCTTCTTTCTCTAGTTTTGATGGTCCCATGTTTTTCAAAATAACTATGATACTTTCATGATTATACTTGTAACTCCACCACTCTATTTTGTGACATGGAATCTTATTAATAATCATTAAGTTATGATAATTTATTTGATACAAATTAACATTCTTTGTTGTTGATCAGGTTTGGCTGGAGAAGCGGTATGTAGGGTCCCGTCACACGTCTGAATGGTTCAATACAGCAGGAAGAAATGTTAAGACAGGACTCATTGCTAGTGTCATTGTGTCTCAGGTAATTCATTTAGATAGCCTCTTATTGTTCAACACCTGCCCAAATCACTATAAGTTTGATGCGTTTTAAGTATGTGAACGAACTTTTATCTCAATTCATAAAAAAAAAAAATTCATTCGCTTTTTGTTTGCGTGTCAACACTTATTCATATTGGTGCCAACAGATATCCAAACATATAGATACCAATTGGAACCAATACAAATGGATATTAGCACTCACTTCGAGATAAAAAATTTAAAAATATTATGAATTGAGAAGAGATAGAAATTCTGTTAAGTTGAACCCATGTGGTATATAAACACTTAGTAAGATTCTAAACTTAAGTCCAGTTTTTGAAAAAGAAGTAGGTAGTAGTCCTCTTATTTTATGTGACCAAAAGGTCCTGATGAAAAAATGTGACCAATAGATAGTTTCTTATTGCACACTTTGATAAACTTTGAAGTACCTTTCTCATGTCTCTTTTCTTATAATGAATTTGTGCTGCAGTGGACGTGGGCTGCAACAATCTTGCAGAGCTCTAACGTTGCTTGGGAGTATGGAATTAGTGGACCTTTCTGGTATGCTAGCGGGGCTACCATTCAGGCATGAAGCTTATATTATAACTTATATCTTTTTTGCAGATAGCCTTATTTTTCCCTATATTTTGATAAATTGGAATTTGGAAAGTGAAGTAAGGCTGAGATTCAATGACGCATTGACAATGAACAGGTAATGTTGTTTGGAATCATGGCTATAGAGATCAAAAGAAAGGCTCCTTATGCTCACACTGTGTGTGAAATTGTCAAGGCCCGGTATGTAACTTGGTTTGGACAACTAGAGTAAAGTAATTGAATGTTTGAAGACTTCCTACAATTGGTTCTGAAGCCTTAATCAATTTTGAGAAGAAGTTTCTATCAGTAGCTTCTGATTTCAAAATTGATTTGATGTAATAGAAGCTGATCTAGACGTGGTAGTGTGTGTTTGGTTGAGTTGTAGGAACACAAGTCAATGCACTTCTACTCCAAAAGTTGCATTTTGTTGCTTCTTGCTAGAATTATTTTTGTTAAAGCACCATTTCTGTTTCATGTTTTGCTACATTGCTTAAGTGTGAGTTTTTGCAACTCTAGTGATAACAAAGTTTCTTTACCACAGTTGGGGGACTTCCGCACACATTGTATTCCTCTTCTTCTGCTTCCTGACAAATATAATAGTGACGGCTATGTTGCTTCTTGGTGGTTCTGCTGTTGTAAATGCATTAACTGGAGTGAACATTTATGCTGCTAGCTTTCTAATTCCACTTGGTGTAATTGTCTATACACTTGCTGGTGGACTAAAGGCCACTTTCTTAGCAAGCTATATACATTCTGTCATAGGTAATTTCTACTTAAACTTTTGTAACTTCCCCCCAACAATATTTACTTTTTTGAGTAAGATTCGTGAACAACCGCATAGTGCAGACTCTCATACACAGTATGAGAAATAATAGATGTGATAAGAAAAGAGACAGAAATAAATGGAGTGTATTTAGGGTGTCTACTACTTTCACATATTTTTTTTTTGTTGAACTGGTGTTTGTTTTTTCAATTTTCAGTGCACATTGTTTTGGTCATTTTTGTGTACCTTGTATATACGGCTAGCAGTGAGCTTGGTAGCCCCAGTGTTGTTTACAATCGCCTGCTTGAGGTTGCAAGCAAATCAAGGACATGTCAGGAGCCTCTATCACACCATGGACAATCTTGTGGTCCTGTTAGTGGGAATCACAAAGGTTCTTATCTAACCATGCTGAGTTCAGGGGGCTTAGTTTTTGGGATTATAAACATTGTTGGAAACTTTGGCACCGTGTTTGTTGACAATGTAAGCATGAAGTGTTTTTCATCTTCAGTTTGTTTGATTTCTGCAAATGGCTTATCTATTGATAATTCTTGAAATGGGACAATATGTTTAGGGATATTGGGTGAGTGCCATTGCTGCAAGACCTTCATCAACTCATAAGGGCTACTTGTTGGGAGGCTTGGTCTGGTTTGCAGTGCCATTTTCTTTGGCAACATCACTGGGTCTTGGAGCCCTGGCTCTTGATTTACCAATCAATGAAAGTGAGGCAGGTAGAGGACTTGTTCCCCCTGCTACTGCTGTTGCATTGATGGGGAAAGGAGGATCAATTCTTCTTCTTACCATGCTTTTTATGTAAGTTACAATCAATTTCCTTTTGTAAGTACTTTTTATGTATTGACAATCTAGTTCCAATTGTAAGTTTATGTTTGGAAACCTCTTCTATAATTGAATCTGAAGCCAGATCAGAATCAATTATGCGGAGAAGCTTCTACGAGTAGCTTCTTGGTTCCAGAGTTGATTTACATTTTTTTAAAATGTATCCAGACATAAATCACTTCACTTTCAACTCGGTTCAGTTCACTTTTACCAGAATATTTTTTACCAAAATCAACTTTATCTAAAATCAATTGTAAGAAAGTTGATCCAAACACACACTGAGCATCCTTGTTTAACTTCCTGATGGTTTTGATGTACTTATCAGGGCAGTGACTTCTGCTGGTTCATCAGAACTTATTGCAGTTTCTTCATTGTGCACATATGATATCTACCGTACTTACATAAATCCTAATGCAAGTGGAAAGAAAATCCTCAGAGTCTCAAGGTGTGTTGTCCTAGGGTTTGGTTGTTTCATGGGGTTGCTAGCAGTTATACTGAACAAGGCTGGAGTTTCTTTAGGATGGATGTACCTTGCAATGGGAGTTCTGGTTGGCTCAGCAGTTGTTCCTATTGCTTTCATGCTTCTATGGAGAAGAGCAAATGCAGTTGGGGCCATTCTTGGAACAACAGTTGGTTGTGTTCTGGGAATTATCACATGGTTGTCTGTTACAAAAATAGAGTATGGAAGGATAAGTCTTGATACAACTGGCAGAAATGCACCAATGCTTGCTGGGAACCTTGTTTCCATACTGAGTGGAGGAGCTATTCATGCTATCTGCAGCATTTTGTGGCCTCAGAACTATGAT